>NC_057794.1:98552645-98820491 GCF_018294505.1 Triticum aestivum
GGAGGTGACAAAAAACTCTATTGTAGTGGCGGCTACATCCCTAGCGCTTTGAACACAAACTTGACGTGTTTGTAAGAGCATATCCAATAGATGATGCAAATTTGGAGATGTAAAATTTACACCAAGTGCATTTTACATCTTCAAAAAAGAGGCAATTCCAACAAATGATGTATATTGGGGATGCAAAAGAGTAACTCCAATAGATGATGCAAAGTGGAGATGTAAAAATTAGAAACTTCAACTACTACTTCATTTTAAACATAGTTCAAACATAATTCAAGCATAGCTCTTGTTGAAGTGTATATGTGGATTGCCTAGCTCTTTTCATACTTTGGACTTTTGGTTACGTTGGTTAGTGCATGAAGTTTAACATGGTATCAGAGGCTAAGGTCTTGAGTGCAAGTCCTGGCTTTCGCAGTTTATTCAAAGATTGTTGTTGCCCCCCTTTGTGTCCACACATAGGCCTCTTGAGACATACCTCTGAGTCTATTCATGTGTTTACTTCCCACGTCACACGTTGGAGGGGGCGTTGAAGTGTATACCATATTAAGCTTCATGCACTAGCCAACACAACCAAAAGTCCGAACTAATGAAAAGGGCTAGGCAATCCACATATACGCTTCAACAGTTCTAATTAAAAGATAAATTAAACAACTACTACAACTAATCCAAACTACTCGTTGTCTGAGGGCATCCAGTACTCCTCGTCGTCCTCATTTGAGGCCCCCAGAACTCCTTGTCCTCATCCTCCGAGTACTCGACGGGGATCACCATCAAGGGTTGGCCTCGTCCTCCTTCTTCTGCTCGCCATCGCGATTCCAGAAGTACTCTTGCTCGGCCTAAACATACTCCGAATGCTACCGCGTGAACCTCGCCATCGCCGCCTTGTCACTATCGCCGAGACCAATGACAATGGTCGGCCTCTTCTTTGTCTTCTTCTTCAGTATCTCCTCCATCCGAATAACCTCCAGCATGAGGAACTCCACATCCTCCCGGGTCTCAATCTCCGAGAAGTTGAGGTCCGTCTTCGGCCTCCCGGCACGCCACACTGCCACGTCGTAGGCACACGCGGCCTTGTAGGTGGTGGTGTAGGTGCCAAGACAGAAGCGGCGGCCGGCATCGAAGACTCGACGCCGAAGTGTCCGGACGGCCTCGCCCGCACGCCAAAGAACCCCGTCTTCTCTTTGGGAGCGTCTTCGGAGGCATTGCGATGATGAGGTGGTGGAGGCTTGGTGGAGACTAAATCGGGGCAGCAGCAATGGGGACGGAGTTGTTGGGGGCGTCGGGACGGTGGCGGCTATGCGCTGGGGCGGTGGCCGAGGAGCGGCGGCGCGAATCGGGGTGGCGGAGCAGCGACAGTGCGGTGGTGGAGGAGCGGCGATTCAAGGCGGAGAGCGGCGGAGGAGCGGCGGGGGTGACGAATTGGGGCGGTGGAGGAGTGACAATTCGAGGCGGAGAAAGGAGGAGGAGTGGCGGAGGGGCGATGGGGTGGCACGCGGCTGGATCTAGCACGAGCGGGCGGCGGCGGCAATGCTGCGGGCGAATCGGCGCGGCGACGGCTGTGCGGCGGGTAGAAAGAGGAGGAAGGAAAGCTAAGTGAAGGCAGTTGGCCGGTTGACACACAGCCGCTGATTTTACATCTCTGGTAGATGGAGATGTAAATTTATATCTTCGGGTGTTGTATTTTACATCTCCTGAAGATGAAAATGTAAAAAAATTATATCTACGTCATATTTTTTTAACGAGAAATCTAACGACCAAACGTTCGGTATTTGCATACAGATCCGAACGACGCGATCGCGGTGCGATGGGGGCATCGAGCGCGGGCTGCTACGCACAGTGAAAAAACATTAGAAGCTGAGATTCGAACCTGCAACCCATAAAATAAGTTCACGACTCAGAGAACACCTGAGCTATCACGGTCTTCCGATTAAATTTTGTTTAGTTTCTTTTTTGTACCTTTTGATGTCCGGCCAGAAATGCAAAAAAGGATCTCGCGTGTGTGCATGGTGCATAGTATTTGAACCTAAATTTCTAGCCAACTAAATTGCTTATATGTGCGTTTTATATGAACACTATCCTTTTTAATACAAGAAAAACTAAAAAATATTACTAGTATCAAGAAATCTAATTTTCAAACCAGGTCGTTTTTGTTATAGGTACGAACGACGTTAGATTTGTATCTAATGGCCACTGTTTGTCTAATGTAGAGCGTGTAGGCGAGGAGAGGGGGGCATTGGAAGTTGTTGAAAACAAAACCCTGGTAATTTACATGCAGCAGGGTTGATAACCTTTGTATAAACACCACGGTAACTTTTGACACGGAAAGGGAGAGGATTGTTCAAAACATACCACCAATAACTCCTGTGTAATAACATCATAATTTGCGCACACGGAGCTGATAATTTACGTACAAACACCGCAATAACTTTTGATTCGGAGGGGAAAATGTTATTGAATCGTCGACCTTATAACTTGCGTACAAACACTGTGGGAACTTTAGCCCAGGAGAAGTGGGACTCAAACCCACGACCCCTATGATGTAGCAACAGTGTACTAACCAACTCATCCTGCCTTGATTGTTGTCCAATAAGTAGAAATATCACAGTTAACATTTTTTCAGTTTTATATGAGCCAAAAAAGTATTTTTCTTCTTATGTTTTTTGGATTTCTCAAGTTGTCTTGTAGTCTCCCATATACCAACGGGTTGTATAACTTACCCATGTAGGCTCGTTGTAAATATCATGGCAACTTCACATGAGGGATTTTTTGGGTTGAAATATACCCCGGTAACTTCTATGCAAATGACATGGTAATTTGTGCACCGGGACCCGATAACTTACGTATAAATGTCATGGTAACTTTGACCGGGGGTCAAAATTATTGAAACATCTCCCTGGTAATTTATGTCTAAACAACACGGTAATTTCTGCAAGGCAACCCTGATAACTTAGGCCAACACCACGATAACTTAGGTAATAACGCATCATATACATGATAATTTAGGTACAAACACCATGATAACTTGGACCCCGGGGAAAATTGTTGAAAAATATAACCTCGATTACGTTGCGTGAATATCATGGTAATAGAAGCACTGCATACCTGATACTTAGGTAAACCGCGCGGGAGGGGGGGTATTTGTTGAAAACATATTCCCCGGTACTTTGTATGCAAATAACACGGTATTATACATACAATAAAGGTTTCTTTGAATCATACACACAATAAAGTTGATAACTCACTACAGACCCCATGGTAACTTTTTACCTCAAGATAAAAGTATGTTGAAACATACCCTGATAATTTTTATGTAAACAACATGGTAATATACATACAACAAAGATGACAACTTACTTAATTTAGACGTGGTAACTTTTCGATTAGGGAGAAATGTTGTTAAAAAATATCTTCCAATAACTCACATGTAAACAACATCATAATACACACAGATGAGAGCTGATAGCTCATATACAAATATCATGGTAATTTTTTGACCGAGGAAATGAAAATTGTTGAAAAACATGCTCCGATAATTTTTGTGCAACATGGTAATATACACAATAAAAATGATAACTCACTGCAAACATCATAATCACTTTTTGACCTTGTGATAAAAGTTTGTTGAAAACATACCCCGAAAACTTTGGTGTAAATGACACGATAACTTATGTATGACAGACGTGATAACTTACGTAGCCCAGATGTGATAAGTTTTGGTCCGAAAAAAGTCATCAGAACATATCAACATGTGATCTAGTTTCGAAGATCTCATCGAGATGATTTTATTGTGAAGACGGGTTTTCAATCGGGGCGACGGTTTGAGCTACAAAACATTTTGAAATTTGAAAAAAGAAAAGAATCTAGGATGACATCAGCTTTTCGTCATTTAGTGCATATATAAAAAGCGGGGCGAAAGCCTTTTTCGGTAACAATATAGTGGGCTGGATATAAAGGACACTGGGTGTTTTGGAAGATCCCTAAGGCTTAGATGGTTGTAGAACGAGTGGCAAGAAGACAAACCATGGAAGGGGACTCCTATGCCTTGCGATGTTGGAAATATGCCCTCAGGGCAACAATAAATTAGTTATTATTATATTTCCTTGTTCATGATAATCATTTATTATCCATGCTAGAATTGTATTGATAGAAAACTCAGATACATGTGTGGATACATAGACAACATCATATCCCTAGTAAGCCTCTAGTTGACTAGCTCGTTGATCAATAGATGGTTATGATTTCCTGACCATGGACATCGGATGTTGTTGATAATGGAATCACATCATTAGGAGAATGATGTGATGGACAAGACCCAATCCTAAGCCTAGCACAAGATCGTGTAGTTCGTATGCTAAAGCTTTTCTAATGTCAAGTAACATTTCCTTAGACCATGAGATTGTGCAGCTCGCGGATACTGTAGGAATGCTTTGGGTGTACCAAACGTCACAACGTAACTGGGTGGCTATAAAGGTGCACTACGGGTATCTCCGAAAGTGTCTGTTGGGTTGGCACGAATCGAGACTGGGATTTGTCACTCCGTGTAACGGAGAGGTATCTCTGGGCCCACTCGGTAGGACATCATCATAATGTGCAAAATGTGACCAAGGAGTTGATCACGGGATGATGTGTTACGGGACGAGTAAAGAGACTTGCCGGTAACGAGACTGAACGAGGTATCGGGATACCGACGATCGAATCTCGGGCAAGTATTGTACCGATAGACGAAGGGAATTGTATACGGGATTGATTCAATCCTTGACATCGTGGTTCATCCGATGAGATCATCGCGGAGCATGTGGAAGCCAACATGGGTATCCAGATCCCGCTGTTGGTTATTGACCGGAGAGTTGTCTCGGCCATGTCTGCATGACTCCCGGGTCCGTAGGGTCTACACACTTAAGGTTCGATGACACTAGGGTTATAGGGAAAGTATGTATGCTGTTACTGAATGTTGTTCGGAGTCTCGGATGAGATCCCGTACGTCACGAGGAGTTCCGGAATGGTCCGGAGGTAAAGATTGATATATAGGAAGTGAGGATTTGGCCACCGGAAGTGTTCCGGGCATCACCGGTAATGTACCGGGACCACCGGAAGGGTCCGGGGGTCCACCGGGAGGGGCCACCAGCCCCAGAGGCTTGCGTGGGCCAATAGTGGGAAGGGACCAGCCCCTAGGTGGGCTGGGGCGCCCCCCACCAAGGCCCAAGGCGCCTCAAGAGAAGAGGGAGGGCAAACACTAGGGCAGATGGGCCCTAAGGCCCACCCCAGGTGCGCCTCCCCCTCTTCCCCCTTTGGCCACCACCCTAGATGGGATCTAGGGCTGCTGCACCCCTTGGGGTGGGAACCCTAGAGGGGGCGCAGCCCCCTTCTCCCTTCCCCTATATATACTTGAGGTATTGGGGACTGCCCAACACATTATTTGATCTCCCTCTTGGCGCAGCCCTACCTCTCTCCCTCCTCGTCTCTCGTAGTGCTTGGCGAAGCCCTGCTGGAGTCCCGCGCTCCTCCACCATCACCACGTCGTCGTGTTGCTGCTGGACGGAGTCTTCCCCAACCTTTCCCTCTCTTCTTGCTGGATCAAGGCGCGGGAGACGTCACCGGGTTGTACGTGTGTTGAACGCGGAGGCGCCGTTGTTCGGTGCTTAGATCGGAATCGATTGCGATCTGAATTGCTGCGTGTACGACTCCACCAACTGCGTTCTTGCAACGCTTCCGCTTAGCGATCTACAAGGGTATGTAGATGCACTCCCCTTCCCCTCGTTGCTAGATTACTCCATAGATTGATCTTGGTGATGCGTAGAAAAATTCAAATTTCTGCTACGATCCCCAACAGTGGCATCATGAGCTAGGTCTATGCGTAGATTCTATGCACGAGTAGAACACAAAGTAGTTGTGGCGACGATTTGTTCAATTTGCTTGCCGTTACTAGTCTTATCTTGATTCGACGGCATTGTGGGATGAAGCGGCCCGGACCGACCTTACACGTACGCTTATGTGAGACTGGTTCCACCAACTGACATGCACTTGATGCATAAGGTGGCTGGCAGGTGTCTGTCTCTCCCACTTTAGTCGGATCGGATTCGATGAAAAGGGTCCTTATGAAGGGTAAATAGAAATTGGCATATCACCGTTGTGGTTTTGCGTAGGTAAGAAACGTTCTTGCAAGAAACCCATAGCAGCCACGTAAAACATGCAACAACAATTAGAGGACGTCTAACTTGTTTTTGCAGGGTATGCTATGTGACGTGATATGGCCAAAAGGACGTGATGAATGATATATGTGATGTATGAGATTGATCATGTTCTTGTAATAGGAATCATGACTTGCATGTCGATGAGTATGACAACCGGCAGGAGCCATAGGAGTTGTCTTAATTTATTTATGACCTGCGTGTCAACATAAATGTCATGTAATTACTTTACTTTATTGCTAACCATTAGCCATAGTAGTAGAAGTAATAGTTGGCGAGACAACTTCATGAAGACACGATGATGGAGATCATGATGATGGAGATCATGGTGTCATGCCGGTGACGATGGTGTTCATGCCGCGCCTCGAAGATGGAGATCAAAGGCGCAAGATGATATTGGCCATATCATGTCACTTTATGATTTGCATGTGATGTTTGTCATGTTTACATCTTATTTGCTTAGAACGACGGTAGCATAAATAAGATGATTCCTCACTAAAATTTCAAGAAAGTGTTCCCCCTAACTGTGCACCGTTGCTAAGGTCCATTGTTCCAAAGCACCACGTGATGATCGGGTGTGATAGGTTCTAACGTTCGCATACAACGGGTGTAAGCCAGATTTACACACGCAATACACTTAGGTTAACTTGACGAGCCCAGCATGTACAGACATGGTCTCAAAACACGGAAGACCGAAAGGTCAAACATGAGTCGTATAGTGGATACGATCAACATGAAGATGTTCACCGATGAAGACTAGTCCGTCTCACGTGATGATCGGACACGACCTAGTTGACTCAGATCATGTATCACTTAGATGACTAGAGGGATGTCTATATAAGTGGGAGACCATTAAATAATTTGATTAGATGAACTTAATTATCATGAACATAGTGAAAAGGTCTTTGCAAATTATGTCGTAGCTTACGCTTTAATTCTACTGTTTAGATATGTTTCTAGAGAAAATTTAGTTGAAAGTTGTTAGTAGCAATTATGCGCACTGGGTTCGTAAACTGAGGATTGTCCTCATTGCTGCGCAGAAGGATTATGTCATTAATGCACCGCTCAGTGAGCTGAACCTCGAGCGTCGGTTGTGGATGTTGCGAACATCTGACATACACGTTTTGATGACTACATGATAGTTCAGTGCGCAATGCTAAATGGTTTAGAATTGAGGCACCAAAGACATTTTTTTGAAACATCGCAGAACATATGAGATGTTCCAAGGACTGAAATTGGGATTTCAGGCTAGTGCACACGTCAAGAGGTATGAGACCTCTGACAAGTTTCCTAAGCCTGCAAACTAAGGAGAAAAGCTCAATCGTTGAGCATGTGCTCAGATTGTATGAGTACTACAATCGCTTGAATCGAGTGGGAGTTGATCTTCCAGACAAGATAGTGATGGTTCTCCAAAGTCACTGCCACTAAGCTACTAGAGCTTCGTGATGAACTATAACATATCAGGGATAGATATGATGATCCTTGAGCTATTCGCGACACCGTGAAAGTAGAAATCAAATACGAGCATCAATTGTTGATGGTTAGTAAAACCACTAGTTTCAAGAAGGGCAAGGGCAAGGAAGGGATGCTTCATGAGACGTCAAATCAGTTGTTGCTCTAGTGAAGAAACCCAAGGTTGAACCAAACCCGAGACTAAGTGCTTCTGTAATGAGGGGAACGGTCACTAAAGCAGAACCACCCTAGATACTTGGTAGATGAGAAGGCTGGCAAGGTTGACAGAAGTATGTATTGGACATATATTAAATGTGTACTTTACTAGTACTCCTAGTAGCAGCAGGGTATTAGATACCGGTTCGGTTGCTAAGTGTTAGTAACTCGAAATAAAAGGCTACAGAATAAACGGAGACTAGCTGAAGGTGAGATGACGATATGTGTTGGAAGTGTTTCCAAGGTTGATATGATCAAGCATCGCATGCTCCCTCTACCATCGAGATTGGTGTTAAACCTAAATAACTGTTATTTGGTGTTTGCGCTGAGCATAGACATGATTGGATTATGTTTATCTCAATACGGTTATTCATTTAAAGAGAATAATGGTTACTCTGTTTATTTGAATAATACCTTCAATGGTCTTGCACCTAAAATGAATGGTTCATTGAATCTCAATCGTAGTGATACACATGTTCATGCCAAAAGATATAAGATAGTAATGATAGTACCACATACTTGTGGCACTGCCATTTGAGTCATATTGGTATAAAACGCATGAAGAAGCTCCATGTTGATGGATCTTTGGACTCACTCGTTTTGAAAAGATTGAGACATGCGAACCATGTCTACTGATAGATATGCATGAAGAAACTCCATGCCGATGGATCGTTTGGACTCACTTGATTTTGAATCACTTGAGACATGCAAATCATACCACATGGGCAAGATGACTGAAAGGCCTCGTTTTCAGTAAGATGGAACAAGAAAGCAACTTGTTGGAAGTAATACATTTTGATGTGCGCAGTCCAATGAGTGCTAAGGCACGCTGTGGATATCGTTATGTTCTTACTTCACAGATGATTTGAGTAGATGTTGAGTATATTTACTTGATGAAGCACAAGTCTGAATTAATGAAAGGTTTATGTAATTTCAGAGTGAAGTTGAAGATCGTCATGACAAGATGATAAAATGTCTATTATATGATCATAGAGATGAATATCTGAGTTACGAGTTTGGCACACAATTAAGACATTGTGGAAATTGTTTCACAACTAATACTGCCTGGACCACCAGTGTGATGGTGTGTCTGAACATCATAACTGCACCCTATTGGATATGGTGCATACCATGATGTCTCTTATCGAATTACCACTATCGTTTATGGGTTAGGCATTAGAGACAACCGCACTCACTTTAAATAGGGCACCACACAATTCCGTTGAGACGACACCGTATGAACTATGGTTTAGAGAAACCTAAGCTGTCGTTTCTTAAAAGTTTGGGGCTGCGATGCTTATATGAAAAAGTTTCAGGCTGATAAGCTCGAACCCAAAGCGGATAAATGCATCTTCATAGAATACCCAAAAATAGTTGGGTATGCCTCCTATTTCAGATCCGGAAGCAAAAGTGATTGTTTCTAGAAACGGGTCCTTTCTCGAGGAAAAGTTTCTCTCGAAAGAATTGAGTGGGAGGATGGTGGAGACTTGATGAGGTTATTGAACCGTCACTTCAACTAGTGTGTAGCAGGGCACAGGAAGTTGTTCCCGTGGCACCTACACCAATTGAAGTGGAAGCTTATGATAGTGATCATGAAACTTCGGATCAAGTCACTACCAAACCTCATAGGTCGACAAAGACGCGTACTACTTCAGAGAGGTACGTAATCCTGTCTTGGAAGTCATGTTGCTAGACAACAATGAACCTACGAGCTATGGAGAAGCGATGGTGGGCCCGGATTCCGACGAATGGCTCGAGGCCATAAAATCCGAGAGAGGATCCATGTATAAAAAAAGTATAGACTTTGAAAGAACTACTTGATGGTCGTAAGGCTGTTAGGTGCAGATGGATTTTAAAAGGAAGACAAACAATGATGGTAAGTGTCACCATTAAGAAAGCTCAACTTGTCGTTAAGATGTTTCCCGACAAGTTCAAGGAGTTGACTACGATGAGACTTTCTCACTCATAGCGATGCTAAGAGTCTGTTGGAATTATGTTAGCAGTTACTGCATTATTTATGAAATCTTGCAGATAGGATGTCAAAACATTATTTCCTCGATGGCTTTCTTGAGGAAAGGTTGTATGTGATACAACCAGAAGGTTTTGACAATCCTGAAAGATGCTGACAAGTATGCAAAGCTCCAGCAATCCTTCTAAGGACTGGAGTAAGCATCTTGGAGTTGGAATGTACGCTTTGATGAGATGATCAAAGATTTTGGGTTTATACAAAGTTTATGAGAAACTTGTATTTCCAAATAAGTGAGTGGGAGCACAATAGAATTTTTTATGAGTATATGTTGTTAACATATTGTTGATCAAAAATGATGTAGAATTTCTGGAAAGCATGCAGGGTTATTTGAAAAGTGTTTTTCGATGGAAACCTGGATTAAGCTACTTGAACATTGAGCATCAAGATCTATAAGGATAGATCAAAAACGCTTAATAGTACTTTCAAATGAATACATACCGTGACAAGATTTTGAAGGAGTTCAAAATAGATCAGCAAAGAAGGAGTTCTTGGCTATGTTACAAGGTGTGAGTATTGAGTAAGACTCAAGACCTGACCACGGCAGGAGAGAGAGAAAGGACGAAGGTTGTCCCCTATGCTTTAGACGTAGGCTCTACAGTATGCTATGCTGTGTACCGCACCTGAAGTGTGCCTTGCCATGAGTCAGTCAAGGGGTACAAGAGTGATCCAGGAATGGATCGCACGACAGCAGTCGAACTTATCCTTAGTAACTAGTGGACTAAGGAATTTTCTCGATTATGGAGGTGGTAAAAGAGTTTGTCATAAAGGGTTACATCGTTGCAAACTTTGACACTAATCCGGATGACTCTGAGGAGTAAACCAGATTCGTATAGTAGAGTAGTTATTTGGAATAGCTCCAAGTAGCGCGTGGTAGCTGCATCTACAAGATGACATAGAGATTTGTAAAGCACACATGGATCTGAAAGGTTCAGACTCATTGACTAATAAACCTCTCTCACAAGCAAGATATGAACAAACCCCATGGGTGTTGGATTCATTACAATCACATAGTGATGTGAACTAGATTATTGACTCTAATGCAAGTGGGAGACTGTTGGAAATATGCCCTAGAGGCAATAATAAAATGGTTATTATTGTATTTCCTTGTTCATGATAATCATTTATTATCCATGCTAGAATTGTATTGATAGGAAACTCAGATACATGTGTGGATACATAGACAACACCATGTCCCTAGTAAGCCTCTAGTTGACTAGCTCGTTGATCAATAGATGGTTACGGTTTTGTTGAGGCATATCTCTCTCGAGGTAGTTTTGGTGATTGATGACAACATGTTTGCGGACTAATCATGTGCTTTGAGTAGTTCACAGATTCATCCTTGGCACGAGACGTTTTCTTCCCTTCAGAGTGTCATTCAAGACGGTGTAGCTCTTTCGTTTCTCTTTTGGTGGACTAGTTGCATAGAGGGCACCGTACTATCAAGAGGGGGTCCGCTGGGGTATTGCATGGGTGGAATCAACACGTACACGTCAGCTTCTCACCCTCCGAGCTCTTCCACTTCTTTGGAGAGATCTCTTCTCCTTTTTGTGTCCTGTCTGGGTTCCAGCGGTAGTATCGCGCAACCCAGTGGTAGTACCGTTGAGGAGTCACAAGCGGCAGTACCGCTCCAAAGCGGTAGTACCGCCCGTGACTCCACAGCAGTACTACCGTTGGCCTGCCTGGCACCACCGCCTCGTCCTCAGCCTCGATGGAGAGATCTTCTCTCTCTCTTCTGTGTCCCAGTGATAGTACCGCACTACCAGCGGTAGTACCGCCGAAGGGTCACAAGCGGCAGTACCGCTCCGCAGCGGTAGTACCGCCCGTGACCCCGCTGTTGTACTACTGCTGGGCTATCTGGCTCCTACTGCCTCGACTCGAGGGCTCTTTTTCTCGTGTCGGGTTTTGCGGCACTAGTTGCGGTAGTAGAGGCGGTAGTACCGCCCTTACCACTGCGGTAGTACCGCGCTGGGTCCAGATCCCTGCTGCTCTTCTCTGTGCGGCAGTACCTCTTGCTGGAGCGGCAGTACCGCTGGCTCAATGGTAGTACCGCCCCCTTTAGCGGTACTACCATCCTGTGCAGGGCTGGTTGGTGGGGCAACGGTTGGATTGTTGCCCCCACTATAAAAGGGGGTCCCCTTCTTCTCCTTTGACCCACCTCTTCCCCCTCAAGCTCCATTAATGCTCAAGCTCCATTAAATGCTCCAAGCTCCATTTTCGCCCGATCTATCACTCTAGCCAATCAAACTTGTTGATTTGCTCGGGAGTGGTTGAGAAGGCCCCGATTTACACTTCCACCAAGGGATTTTCGATTCCCCCACTCATCCCTAGTAGATCTTGTTACTCTTGGGTGTTTGAGCACCCTAGACGGTTGAGGTCACCACGAAGCCATAGTCCATTGTTGTGAAGCTTCGGGATTTTGTTGGGAGCCTCTGATTAAGTCGTGGAGATTGCCCCAACCTTGTTTGTAAAGGTTCGGTTGCCGCCTTCAAGGGCACCAATAGTGGAATCACGGCATCTTGCATTATGTGAGGGCGTGAGGAGAATACGGTGGCCCTAGTGGCTTCTTGGGGAGCATTGTGCCTCCACACCACTCTAACGGAGACGTACTTCCCCTCAAAAGGAAGGAACTTCGGTAACACATCCTCGTCTTCACCGGATCCACTCTTGGTTATCTCTTACCTTTACTTGTGCAAGCTCTTTAGTGTTACTTCTCTTGCTTGCTTGTATGCTTGTTGTTATTGCATCATATAGGTTGCTCACCTAGTTGCACATCTAGACAACCTACTTTGATGCAAAGTTTAATTTGGTAAAGAAAAGTTAAAAATTGGTAGTTGCCTATTCACCCCCCCCCCTCTAGTCAACCATATCGATCCATTCAATTGGTATTAGAGCCTCGTCTCTTTATTAAGGACTTTACCGTCCAAAGAGTATGGTTGATACCGTAGACGGTGTGGAGGAACACTCCAGTGTGAATCCGACCTCGTCTACGGGCGATGGGGGAACCTCGGTCTCTCGTGAGGAGTTCAATGTGGCCTTGGAGACATTGAAAACCTCCATGATGACCGAGGTTGAAAGCATGTTTACTAAATTTCTTGAGGGGCTTAAACTATCCACCGCATCGTTGAAAGTGGGTGACCCCACCGACAAGGTGACGGATGCTATCCCCGACAAGGGGGAAGCTAGTAGTGAAAAGGCTCCTTCTTCTAGTGGTAAAAATGGCACCGGCATCTTTGCTCATGTGGAACCACCACTTGTTTATGGTGGACCGGTTCCTTCTACTCATTTGAATCATGCCCGTCCCCCCCCCTAAGATTGTGAAAAATGAGGAATTTGATTCTTGGGTTTACCGCTTTAAACGTCATTTAAATCATGTGAACACTAACCTTTGGAGAATCATTGAAGAAGGTTTCTATCCGCATGATTCAAGAAACTTCACTCCTCGAGAAGCCGCGGATAATCAATTCAATGAGAATGCTCTCTTCATCATTCAAGATGCAATCCCACCCGAAGACCTACCTCATCTTCGGCCCATCACTTTGGCCAAAGACGCATGGATTTGTGTTGTCTCCCTCTACCGGGGAAGCGCAAGCATTCAACACTCCAATTATGAAGTGGTGCAAGATGAGGCCGATGAGTTTGCAATGAAAGAAGATGAAGAACCTCGTGAGCTTTATCGGATGGTAACTAAACTCGCGGTATCACTCCGAGATCACGGGAGCAAGGACACGGATGAAAATTGGATCAAGCGCAAATTCCTCAAGGCAATGATGCCCTACCACAAGGCCATGTCCTCCGTCATTCGTCAAAGACCGGACTTCCACACTTTGACCTCAAGCAAAGTGTTGGATGAGTTTGTGGCCATGAACATTTTGGACAAGACCGCCGACAATGCGGTGCTTCGTTCTCAAAGGGCAAAGAAGCCCAACCTTGCATTGAAGGCCAAGCTCTCAGTTGAAGAAGAAGAAGAAGAAGAGGAAGAAGAGGAGAGCAACCCCGAGGATACGAAGTATGCTTATCATGAACACATGGCACTCGCTTCAAGTCAATTTTGGAGCAAGAAAAACTCGAGGCCAAACTTTAACAAGAACAACTCAAGTGGCATGAAGAGCAAGCAACATGTAAGGACTTGCTACAATTGTGGCAACGTGAGTCATTTTGTTGCGGAGTGCCCATATGAGAAGAGGGAAGACAATGGTGGCAAGCTCATCCGAAAGGACAAGGCCAATTCGTTCCCCAACAAGAGCAACTTCACCAAGAAGACTCCTCCCAAGGCATTGGTGGTACAAAAAGAGTACAATGAGGATGACGACGATGATGAAGGTGATGAGTCGGTTGCCATGGCCTCCATTGCCATTGCGACGACTCCACGGGTGTCCCTCTTCGACTCACCCAATGAGAGCATCACCGCCAAATGCATCATGGCTAAAGCCACCAACAAGGTAACCCCCAACATCAAAACTACCATCATTAATCATCCTTCTCCGACGGATAGAATTAACGAACTTGAGGGAGCGAATTTGGAGACTAATGAGTTTGAGGACTTTATGGACAAACTTAAGGGAAAATCCAAGAAGCACTTTGTTGCTCTCTTGGAACAACTTGGTGAAGCCAATGACATGATCGAGGCTCACGAACACACCATCACTAAGATGGAAGAGCATAGTCGTGACTATGGCGATGAGATTTCGGATCTTTCCAATGCTCTTTAGGAAGAGTGTGGTCTTCGTTTGGCTCTTGAGGAGTCACACAACATTGATCATGCAAAGTTAAAGAAAGATTATGATCATGTCCTCATTGTTTCTCATGTGCTAAACTCCGAGAAGGTCAAACTTGAGGTTGATCTTGCTAGACTCAAAGAGGAGTTTGATATACTTGACAAGGCTCACAAGGTCTTGAAGGGTGCTCATGCTAGCCTCAAAGAGTCTCACGATCAACTTCAAGTAAAGCTAACCAAGGAAAAAGCCACTTTTCCTCGTATGATGTTAATTTATAATGCAAATGCTACTAACCCGTGTTGTGAGCATGTGCATCTTATTGAGGAGAACGCTAAACTAAAGGGGCAACTTGAGAGAGGTCTTGTGACTTGCATACAAGGCAAGAAGAACCTCAACAACCTCTTGATCAACCAAAAGGGAGTTGTGGCCAAGGAAGGGGTTGGGTATGTGCCCGACTCCAAGAATAAGAAGAAGAAGAATGACAAGACCAAACGACCTCCTCCTCTCATGCAAACCTTTGTGAAGGAGGGAGAGAGTGCCTCCGAGGAGAAGAAGAAGAACAATGAGAAGGGTGGCATTGTCAAAAAGGGCAATGCCACTCCTCGCATCAAAGCCGGCGACTTTAATCCTTCATATGTGTTATGTCGTGCTAGTGATGGGCATGTCTATGCCAAATTCGTTGGCTCTCCTCATGAATACATTGAATGGTCTATTTGGGTTCCAAAGACCCTTGTTACTAACATCAAAGGACCCATTACAAAATGGGTACCTAAAACCAAGCATTAATCTCTTGTAGGTGTTTGCTTCCGGTGGGGGGTCATGGTTGATCAATAGCGGAGCTACAAATCATATGACCGGAAGCAAGGACTTGGTGGTGGATGTGCACAAGATTTCATCTATGCCCACCAATGTCGAGTGGGGTGACGCCTCATCCTCTAAGGTATTGGGACTTGGCAAGGTGGTCATCTCTCATGATCTCACGTTCGAGAAGGTCATGCTTGTTGAGTCCCCTGCATACAATTTACTTTCCGTTCGTCAACTTGCTATCATGGGCTTTGCCACTTTCTTTGATATCGATAACGTGGCCCTCTTGTGGAGCAAGACTCTTAAAGTAGCCTTTGTTGGGCATGTCGAGAACGGTCTATATGTGATTAACTTTTCGGAGCGACTCACTAAGACCGCGACATGCCTAATGGCTAAAGTTGATGTGGGATGGCTTTGGCATCGCCGTCTAGCCCATGCCAATATGAGATCTTTGCAAAGTCTTCTCAAGGGGGACCATGTCCGTGGACTAAAGAATGTTAGTTTTGCTAAAGATCGTGCTTGCAGTGCTTGTATCGAAGGAAAGCTACATGAGAAGGCTCACCCTCCCACGACTATCATTTATTCAAAGAGGCCTTTGGAGCTCCTTCACATGGATCTCTTTGGGCCTCCATCCTTCGATAGTCTTGGAGGTAGGAAGTATTGCTTGGTGATTGTGGATGACTACTCAAGATACACGTGGGTGTATTTCTTCAAGAGGAAGAGCGAGACCCAACAAACCATCATTGACTTTGCAAATGAAGCACAACGTCAACACAATGCGAAGATCTTGACAATAAGAAGTGACAACGACACTGAGTTCAAGAACTACACCTTGGATGAGTTTCTTAGTGATGAGGGGATCAAGCATCAATATTCCGCACCTTACACCCCTCAACAAAATGGTGTTGCGGAGAGGAAGAACCGGACGTTGATGGACGCGGCAAGGACCATGATGGCGGAGTTCAAGTCTCCGTACAACTTTTGGGCCGAAGCCATCAACACCGTGTGTCATGCATCCAATTGGCTCTACCTCCGCAAGGGCTTGAACAAGACTCCATATGAGATACTCACCGGTAACAAGCCCAATCTCAAGTACTTCCGGGTATTCGGGTGTAAGTGTTTCATTCTCAAGAAAGGTGTTAGGTTGTCTAAATTTGAGGCTAGAGCTTATGAGGGCATATTTGTTGGTTATGCTACAAACTCTCATGCTTACCGTGTCCTCAATAAATCCACAGGACTTATTGAGGAGACGTGTAATGTGGAGTTTGATGAGAATAACGGCTCCCAAGTGGAGCAAAGTGACACTTCTGATGTAGGTGGTGAAATTCCTCCCCAAGCCATAAGAATAATGGGTGTTGGCTTTATCCTACCCATTGAGGAACCCCTTATGGCCGAAGGAGAAGGACAAAGCTCCACTCAAGTGGAGCCATCACCAACCCAAGGCCCACACGCTTCCGAAGAACAACATGAAGGCCCTCATCCTCAAGAACATAACCAAGGGCAAGATCACGCTCAAGATGGTGTTGACATATCAAGTGATGCCCAAGGTCAAGTTCTCTCCTCTGGGCAAGTTCAAGAACAAGAACAAGCCCAAGACGACGCTCAAGATGATCAAGTGACCACTCCTCGTCTCACCCCCGAGGAGGAATTAGAGCGTCGTGCTGCCAAGGTTGCTTACAAGCTCTCCACCAAGGATCATCTCATGACGAATGTGCTTGGAAGCTTAAGAAAGGGGGTAAGCACTCGTAGACAATTAGCAAATTATTGTGAGCATCACGCGTTTGTCTCTTGTGTGGAACCCCACAAGTTCTATGAGGCGCTAGAAGATCCGGATTGGCTCAATGCCATGCATGAAGAACTCAACAACTTCGAGCGCAACAAAGTGTGGAAATTGGTGCCAAGACCGACGGGGAATCACAATGTCATTGGAACCAAGTGGATATTTAAGAATAAGCAAGATGCCCATGGGATTATCATTCGCAACAAGGCTCGTTTGGTAGCACAAGGCTACTCCCAAGTCGAGGGTATCGACTACGGTGAAACCTTTGCTCCCGTTGCTCGTCTTGAATCTATTCGCATGTTGATTGCTTATGCTTCTCATCATAACTTTAAGTTACAACAAATGGATGTGAAGAGTGATTTTCTTAATGGTCCCATTAATGAATTGGTTTATGTCAAGCAACCCCCCGGGTTCGAGGATCCCTACTTTCCCGATCATGTGTATCAACTCGATAAGGCACTCTATGGACTTAAACAAGCCCCACGTGTGTGGTATGACCACCTTACCGAGTTGTTACAAGACCGTGGTTTTGAAGTTGGGCTAATCGACCCCACTCTTTTTACTAAGAAGGTCAAAGGGGAGTTGTTTGTGTGCCAATTATATGTTGATGATATCATCTTTGGTTCCCCTAACAAAGCTTTCAATGAGGAATTTGCCGCTCTCATGACCTCAAAGTTCGAGATGTCCTCCATGGGAGAGTTGAAGTTCTTTCTAGGGTTTGAAGTGAAGCAAAGAAGAGAAGGAACCTTCATCAATCAAGCCAAATACACTCAAGACATGCTCAAAAGATTCAAGATAAGTGATGTCAAGCCGGCTTCCACTCCAATGCCCACCAAGTGCCAACTTGACATAGATCCCAATGGTAAAGCGGTGGATCAAAAGGTATATCGCTCCATGATTGGATCCTTGCTTTACCTTTGTGCATCTAGATTGGATATCATGTTGAGTGTGGGAATTTGTGCACGGTTTCAAGCCGCACCTAAGGAAAGTCACTATGTGGCGGTCAAACGAATCTTTCGATATTTGGCTCATACCCCAAACTTTGGCTTATGGTACCCAAGAGGATCAAACTTCAAGCTTGTAGGGTACTCGGATTCCGATTGGGCGGGAGACAAAGTGGATAGGAAGTCCACTTCCGGAGGGTGCCAATTCCTTGGTTGCTCTTTGGTAAGTTGGTCTTCTAAAAAGCAAAGTTGTGTGTCTCTCTCGTCCACCGAGGCGGAGTATGTAGCATCTGGTAGTTGTTGTGCACAACTCCTATGGATGAGGCAAACTTTAAAGGATTACAGTGTCACTTGTGACAAAGTGCCTCTTTGGTGTGACAATGAAAGTGCCATCAAGATCTCTCTCAACCCGATGCAACACTTCAAGACGAAGCATATTGAGATTCGGTATCACTTCATCCGGGATCACATTAGGCGAGGAGAGATCGAGCTCAACTATGTCAACACTCATGACAACCTTGTAGATATTTTCACGAACCCCTTGGATGAAGCAAGATTTCGCGAGTTAAGGCATGAGCTAAATATCATTGATTCGAGCAATGTTGCTTGAACCCTTGCACACCCCACCACGCTCAATTTGTTGTCTAGTTTAGGTGTAGGCATGGACATAGGGGGAGTGTTGTTCTCTAAATGAACTCTTCCTCCCCCCATTATGCATAAATTGATCAAGTCTTTCACTTTAGCCATTGTTGATGGTACTTGTGTTTCAAAGACAAGTTTTGGTCATGGGCCCAAGGTTAAAATCTTCACGGTGCCATACCTCTTGACTCAAACATAGGTGGCCTCGGCCACCGCCCTCTCTTGAAGAGGTGTGTCTTGGCCGTTTGCTGGTGTGCTCTCTATTCTTGCCTTTTTATTTTCTTTTTTGAGCTAGGCCTTGTTGTTCGGTTGTCGTGGCGTGCTGGGCGGTACTACCGCTGCTGGGCGCGGTACTACCCCTTATAAGCGGTACTACCGCCCCTCAGCACGGTACTACTGCTGAGGGACGGGACCAGGGGGGTATATTGGGGCAGGGGGAGGTTTATTCTCCCCCATACCCATTCACTTTGCCCCCTCGTTCCTCTTCCTCTCTCTCTAGCCTCGCCACGCCATGGGAGGGCTCCGGTGGATCTTCGTCTCCGGAGCATCCCTCTCCGTTTCCTTCGGTGGAGTCGATCCCCACCTCGTTCTCTTGCCATGGATGCTAGTATTGCCACCGTTCCTTCTCTCCCTTTGTCTTGTTTTCAGATCTTGCTTCTTAGGGGGAATGGTGGTTGCATCTCTAGATTTTTGGCTAAATCTAGGCTTGAGTAGGTTGGAGAAGGCAACTAGACTATCTGGATTAGAGTTTGGTAGGAATATTTTTGAATTTGGCAGGCCGGTAGTGCCGGATCTGACCACGGTAGTAGGAAACCCCTGTTTCTCCGCCTCGAGCAGTACTACCGCCCTCGTTGGAGCGGTACTACCACTTGACCTCGAGCGGTACTACCGCTCTCTTTGGAGCGGTACTACCGCTTGGGCGGTACTACCGCAGGCATGTCACGGTACTACCGCTGCCTGCCAAATTCCATCATATTCCTGCCTTACCTTGATCCTTTTTGTTGTGTTTGTTGGCTTATGCTCATTCTTTCTGGTTGTTTTGCGTGTTCTTGTGTTTGGCTCCAGGTGATGAACATCCTGAGCATCAAGCTCGTCGTATCAACCCTAGGCGTGCAACATCAAAACGCTACCGCACCTCTGAGCCAGCCGGTGGTTCCTCTAGCACCCAACCGCCACCAGCAGGTGCATCCGCAAGTGTTCCTCCACCTCCTCAGCAGTCGAAGAGATCCGCCACCAAGCTAAAAGGGAAGACTGTGACTGAGATGACTGTCAAGGAGTTTTTGGAAAGGCGTCGCCGCAATCCCTATGAGGTGGACCAAGAACCCACTTTGGTCAACCGCCCGTTCTGGAACCGATTTCAGTTTGCCATCTATTTTGATGTGATCAAGGCCAAGAAGAATCTCTTTGTTGATGTTCGCTCCATTGACATTGATGCTATGGAGAAGGACCCTGAGTACTTTGGCGAAGCCCTTCAGATGTGCACTCAGCTGAACATTCTCAGGATCATGCAGTTCAACAAGGATTTCGATGCAGATTTGGTGGCTCAATTCTTTGCTACCGTTCATCTTGGAACGGATGCCGATAGGACTCTGACTTGGATGACCGATGGCAAGTTGCTTTCCGTCAAGTGGAAGGCCTTCATGGAGTTACTTGATGTGGAGGATCATGGGCTTGAGACTTCAGTCGGTTTCTGCCCTCACCGCAATGCTACGTCCACTCACAAGCAAGCCCTTTGGCCCTACTGCACTGTGAAAGTTCACCCAGTGACTAAGAAGAAAACCTATGAGCTGTCTCCGTATCTGGACATTCTTCATCGTATCTTCCGTGAGACTCTCTTCCCTCACATCGTGAATCTGGATATGGTCCACTCTTATCTCGTGGACATGCTTCTTTTCTACTAGCATGAGAAGGAAGCAAACACTGGAGAGAGCCTGGATATTTCTCATGTCATGTGGTCTGAACTTCTCTCTGCCGTGTCTGAGCGCAAGTGCCCGATATATGGTCCATTCATCATGAGGCTCATTGAGAGGGCCTGGGCACAGATCTATCCCATAGTGTTGCTGGAAACTGCAGACTTGGTTTCCCATGAGATCAAGCGTCTAAGGAAGAAGGACAATTGGGTCACCCCCAGCGCCTCAAACCGGGGGTCCGTCTGCTGCTGTTGCTGCTACTGCCATGGAGACCGAGGGTGGGGCTGCCACTGATGATCACGAGGAGGACTTTGGGCCCTCTAGTGCAGAACCTTCATGGGCGCAGAAGCTTAAACGCAAGATGAAGAAGCTTTTCTGCATGGAGTCTCATGGTCAGTACAGGACTCATGTGGCGGAGAAGCATGCCAGGGTGCGCCACAAGGAGCTCATGCGTCAGATGGGAGCGATAGTTGCCAGTGGTTCTGAGGGTCAGATCACTAAAGAGGAGGAATGGATTCATCAGCATTGCCCTTGGACCGACTCCGACGCCGAGAAGTTTTCGACCAACGACGAAGATGCAGATGATCACGCTGAGATGTGATGTTTGAGATCCTCAGCTTGCCATCACCTGGAGTCGTAGCGTCACTCTTTGCCCTTTTTGGTGTCTCGCTGCCAAAGGGGAGAGAGTGTAGGGATTTGTGTTGTTGTCGTGCTTTGAGTGTGTTGTCTTGTGTTTTCTTGTGTGTTCTCTCGGTGTCTTTGTTTGGTCTGGTTTGGTGCCTGTGAGACCTAAGTTCTAGACAATATGGTGTGAGACATATGCTCCATATCGCTACCTTATTACTTATGTCTATTCAGTACCGTAGTATATTATGAGTTGCATGCTTGTCATGTTTTATACTCTTCTCTCATATATCTTGTGCTTAGAATTGTTGGAGTATAAAATATAGGGGGAGTGTTGCTCCGGATGTGTGTGTCTTGCTTTCCTTTTGCTCCTCTAACTAGGTGCACACATTCAGGGGGAGCCCGTCTATATTTTGTAGTTCTTAGTTTTCCTACTGTTATATCTTTTCCTTGTGCAAATCCCTAGTTGTCATCAATCCACCAAAAAGGGGGAGATTGTTGAGGCATATCTCTCTCGAGGTAGTTTTGGTGATTGATGACAACATGTTTGCGGACTAATCATGTGCTTTGAGTAGTTCACAGATTCATCCTTGGCACGAGACGTTTTCTTCCCTTCGGAGTGTCATTCAAGACGATGTAGCTCTTTCGTTTCTCTTTTGGTGGACTAGTTGCGTAGAGGGCACCGTACTATCAAGAGGGGGTCCGCTGGGGTATTGCATGGGTGGAATCAACACATACACGTCAGCTTCTCACCCTCTGAGCTCTTCCACTTCTTTGGAGAGATCTCTTCTCTTTTCTATGTCCTGTCTGGGTTCCAGCGGTAGTACTGCGTAACCCAGCGGTAGTACTGTTGAGGAGTCACAAGCGGCAGTACCACTCCAAAGCGGTAGTATCGCCCGTGACTCCACAGCAGTACTACCGCTGGCCTGCCTGGCACCACCGCCTCGTCCTCGGCCTCGATGGAGAGATCTTCTCTCTCTCTTCTGCGTCCCAGCAGTAGTACCGCACTACCAGCGGTAGTACCGCCGAAGGGTCACAAGCGGCAGTACCGCTCCGCAGGGGTAGTACCGCCCATGACCCCGCTATTGTACTACCGCTGGGCTGTCTGGCTCCTACCGCCTCGACTCGAGGGCTCTTTTTTTCGTGTCGGGTTTTGCGGCACTAGTTGCGGTAGTAGAGGCGGTAGTACCGTTTCGGAGCGGTAGTACCACCCTTACCACCACGGTAGTACCGCGCTGGGTCCAGATCCCTGCTGCTCTTCTCTGTGCGACAGTACCGCTTGCTGGAGCAACAGTACCGCTGGCTCAGCAGTAGTACTGCCCCCTTTAGCGGTGCTACCGCCCTGTGCGGGGCTGGTTGGTGGGGCAACGGTTGGATTGTTTCCCCCACTATAAAAGGGGGTCCCCTTCTTCTCCTTTGACCCACCTCTTCCCCCTCAAACTCCATTAATGCTCAAGCTCCATTAAATGCTCCAAGCTCCATTTTTGCCCGATCTATCACTCTAGCCAATCAAACTTGTTGATTTGCTCGGGAGTGGTTGAGAAGGCCCCGATCTACACTTCCACCAAGGGATTTTCGACTCCCCCACTCATCCCTAGCGGATCTTGTTACTCATGGGTGTTTGAGCACCCTAGACGGTTGAGGTCACCATGGAGCCATAGTCCATTGTGGTGAAGCTTCGTGGTTTTGTTGGGAGCCTCCGATTAAGTTGTGGAGATTGCCCCAACCTTTTTTGTAAAGGTTCGGTTGCCGGGAATCACGGCATCTCGCATTGTGTGAGGGCATGAGGAGAATATGGTGGCCCTAGTGGCTTCTTGGGGAGCATTGTGCCTCCACACCGCTCTAACGGAGACGTACTTCCCCTCAAAAGGAAGGAACTTCGGTAACACATCCTCGTCTTCACCGGATCCACTCTTGGTTATCTCTTACCTTTAATTGTGCAAGCTCTTTAGTGTTACTTCTCTTGCTTTCTTGTATGCTTGTTGTTATTGCATCATATAGGTTGCTCACCTAGTTGCACATCTAGACAACCTACTTTGATGCAAAGTTTAATTTGGTAAAGAAAAGTTAAAAATTGGTAGTTGCCTATTCACCCCCCTCCCTCTAGTTAACCATATCGATCCTTTCAGGTTTCCTGACTATGGACATTGGATATCGTTGATAATGGGATCACATCATTAGGAGAATGATGTGATGGACAAGACCCAATCATAAGCCTGGCACAAGATCGTGTAGTTCGTATGCTAAAGCTTTTCTAATGTCAAGTATCATTTCCTTAGACCATGAGATTGTGTAGCTCCCGGATACCATAGGAATGCTTTAGGTGTACCAAACGTCACAACATAACTGGGTGGCTATAAAGGTGCACTACGGGTATCTCCGAAAGTGTCTGTTGGGTTGGCACGAATCGAGACTAGGATTTGACACTCCGTGTAACGGAGAGGTATCTCTGGGCCCACTCGGTAGGACATCATCATAATGTGCACAATGTAACCAAGGATTTGATCACGGGATGATGTGTTACGGGACGAGTAAAGAGACTTGCCGGTAACGAGGTTGAACGAGGTACCGGGATACCGACGATCGAATCTTGGGCAAGTATCGTACCGATAGACAAAGGGAATTGTATACGGGATTGATTGAATCCTTGACATCGTGGTTCATCCGATGAGATCATCGTGGAGCATGTGGGATCCAACATGGGTATCCAGATCCCGCTGTTGGTTATTGACCGGAGAGTTGTCTCGGCCATGTCTGCATGACTCCCGAGCCCGTAGGGTCTACACACTTAAGGTTCGATGACGCTAGGGTTATAGGGAAAGTATGTACGCGGTTACCGAATGTTGTTCGGAGTCTCGGATGAGATCCCGGACGTCACGAGGAGTTCCGTAATGGTCCGGAGGTAAAGATTGATATATAGGAAGTGAGGATTTGGCCACCGGAAGTGTTCTAGGCATCATCGGTAATGTACCGGGACCATGGGAAGGGTCCGGGGGTCCACCAAGAGGGGCCACCAGCCCCAGAGGCTTGCGTGGACCAATAGTGGGAAGGGACCAGCCTCTAGGTGGGCTGGGGAGCCCCCCACCAAGGCCCAAGGCGCCTCAAGAGAAGAGGGGGGCAAACCCTAGGGCAGATGGGCCCTAAGGCCCACCCCAGGTGCGCCTCCCCCTCTTCCCCCTTTGGCCGCCACCCTAGATGGGATCTAGGGCTGCCGCACCCCTTGGGGTGGGAACCCTAGAGGGGGCGCAGCCCCCTTATCCCTTCCCCTATATATACTTGAGGTATTTGGGGCTGCCCAACACATGATTTGATCTCCCTCTTGGCGCAGCCCTACCTCTCTCCCTCCTCGTCTCTCGTAGTGCTTGGCGAAGCCCTGCTGGAGTCCCGCGCTCCTCCACCATCACCACGCCGTCGTGCTGCTACTGGACGGAGTCTTCCCCAACCTCTCCCTCTCTCCTTGCTGGATCAAGGCGCGGGAGACATCACCGGGCTGTACGTGTGTTTAATGCGGAGGCGCCATTGTTCGGCGCTTAGATCGGAATCGATTGCGATCTGAATCGCTGCGTGTACGACTCCACCAACCACGTTCTTGCAACGCTTCCACTTAGCGATCTACAAGGGTATGTAGATGCACTCCCCTTCCCCTCGTTGCTAGATTACTCCATAGATTGATCTTGGTGATGAGTAGAAAAATTTAAATTTCTACTGCGATCCCCAACATGCGACATGGTTGATAAACAGATGTTTGCAGCCTGCACTACTATCACTCTTGGAGATGGCTCGACGGCTCGTTTCTGGACTGATAAATGGATGTTGGGCAAGGCTCCGGAAGATTTAGCACCACTGGCTTTTCGGCCAGCGCGCAGGAAAAACTTAACTGTGAAAGAGGCCTTGGCTGATGGGGGGTGGATGAAGGGACTGCAACGCATTGCAACCATGGAGGAAGTTGAGGAGTTCATCCACCTCTGGGAGCGGATTCAAACCATCCAGTTAACATCAAACAGAGATTGCATCAAGTGGAACCTATCCGGTGATGGAAACTACTCTTTAAATTCTGCGTATCAATTTCAGTTTCTCACAAGGATCCCCCAACCAAGGCTCGAACAGGCTTCACGTGCAATGGTTGAACCAAAGGTGAAATTCTATGTGTGGCTGCTACTGCAGAACCACAACTGGACGTCCGACAGACTAAGGAACAGAGGATGGGCCCATACTGACAAGGGCCCACTCTGCGATCAAATTCTGGAGACAGCCACGCACATTACACTTAACTGTCCTTTTACTGAAAAAGGCTTCTGCCCCGCTATATATATAAGCAACATAGCCAAACGATACATGGTGTTGAGGAGATCCTCTTACAAAGCAGATCAAAGAAAAATACATGAAAACCAGGGAGACCACACCCTACCATAAAGCAACCTAGACTACTAACAAGGAAGAAGACTCGCCGTCAAGGGAAACCGTCGGATCTCGTTTCGCCGCTCGCACCAAGTTCCTGCCGGAGGGGACCCCCTGCCCTCCCACTCCGGATTGTGGAGCCGAGCCTGTCTGCGAAAAATGAGGAACGCAAGAGGAACCAACGAGGACCCATGTAAAGAATAGGAGGCAAGTGAATCCGTCCACGCCAGAGCCGAGGTAGCACCGAGGCAGGATCTGAAAATGCTCGCCGAAGATAGCGATGTGCCCCAGAGGAACCTGGCCTCCACGACGACTCCCTCAAGAGGAAGACGACACAACATGTCATTGTTATCGAGACCGAGGAACCAGTTAAGGGTTTTCACCCGAAGCCTGGCTTGGTGTGAGGGACCTCAACGACACCCCCAAGAGGGATGCGACACCCACGGGCATCGCTGTCCCTGGTGCCAAAGCACAAGGCTGTCGCCCAGAGCCCCTCAACCTCACCACACCGAGGACTCTCGAGTACCTGTCCAACCCGAGGGAAGACATGCCGCCGCCAAGCAAAACCTCTGGAGCTTGATCTAGGAATCGTCACTACCAAGGCACTGCCAACACCAGGGTCACCCAAAGCCGCGTCCTCTGCCGCCCACACAACCAAAAAAGGTGACCACCGCCGCCTGCAATACGCCTGCCAAAAGCCGAACCGGCAGACCACCACCACAGGCGGCATCCAGAAGAACCCACAACCAAGCGCACTCCTTGCACACCACCGGCCGACATGGATAATTCCAACGGAGAGGACACACCACAACCCCCGTCTGCGCCTCATGTCCCACAACCAAGAGGCGAACCTGGAAGGACCACCATTTGGACGGCGACCATGGCCCCCTAGCCACGACCATCCATCGAGCACGGCGGCCACCACCTCACCATGGAACTGGGTAGGCATCAGGCTGGAGAGCCCCGCTTGGTCACAGATCTAGCTAGCAGCATACTCGAAGGGGCCAGGACCCCAGGTCAAGGCGAGGCACCCTCTGGCTACCCAGCCGCGCACACCATCACCCCGCATGGAGAAGTGAGGAAGCCCCGCCAACGGCACCCCTCGATCCACCACCGCACCAGAACCGTCGCCACGAGCGACCACAGCACGAGTCCACTGCGTTGGAGACAGGCGTCCATGACCCAGCCACCAACGACCACCACCACCACCACCACCACCACCACCCCACCAGCGCGTCGCCACCGCCTGATGCCTGCATCCTGCGCTAACCGGCAACGAGCGAAGGGAGGATCCCCGCCGCCGCACACACTAGTCGGGCTTTACCTGGCGGCGCACCCAAGCGGCGGCGAGGGGAGGGGAGGAAGAGCCGAGACCGGCTGTGCTAGGGTTCGTCCTCCCCCGATTGCCCGCGAGAGCGACGAGGGAGGGGGAGCCTTTTCCACTTCACAGTCCTTTTACAATAGAGGTTTGCCAGTGCTTCACTGTGTCTCAAGCAACCGTGGTGAGGATAGCACAGTCGGCCACTTCAGTCACAGGATGGTGGACTCGTTTACAAGGAAGGGCGTCGAACCAAGGTTGCAGGATGAGAGTGATGATTGCAACATGTACATCGCATGGCACATCTGGAAAGAAAGGAATGCGAGAACCTGAGCTCTACGGCGCTTGCGGTGGCAGAGAAGGCTAAAGCAGACATTAGCTTGTTTCAGAAGGCCGCTAGGATTTAGTGGAGAAATCTATTCTAACGAGTTTGTGAGGCCGAGCAGTTGTATGTTAACTATGCTTCTATAACTGTAATGGGCATTGTACTCTTTTCTCTCCTTATTAATGCAAAGCATGGCTCTTGCTAGTTCGTCAAAAGAAGTCCGAGTGACATACCTTGTAAATTCTCACAACATTTCCCTATAAATCGAGGGATATCCCTAAATTGAGAGATATGAGGGTTTGCGGGGGTGGGGGGCATTTGGATCACTCTCTCCCTCACTTTGGAGCTTGGGTGGGAGAAGGGGGAGGAGGTACAGGAAGGCGTGTGGGACTACTTGAGTGCGGCCTGCTAAGGGCAGGGCGCTGCAGGGCAGAGTGTGCGCACCTGGCATGAGGCGACACAACTAGGACGAAGTCGCGCGACCGGAGTCGGACGTGGAAGCCCAAACAGAAGTGGAGTGCGGAAAGTTTCCTCTAGAGGGCACCCGGAAATGAGATACGCGCTAGAATTGCCTTTTAGAAATTGTCTGCATGCTAGAGTTGCCTTGGCAATCATGGATGTGTAATATGGAGCCTCTCACAAAGTTACTTATACGTGAGTTGCAGTGCACTTCCTTTGCCGAACCGATAGCCATCTTCACGCAGCGACGACCCTTGTGCACTTCATTCTCATGAGCAGGGGATTGGCCATAGGTGATGGTAGTAGGAGACGACAATAGTGGTGTTTCTGAAACTGGCTACGCGCTAGCAGTTGCCTCGGGAACAATCCGTTAGGAAATATGCAACTTGAGGTGGCCATAGGCCAGTATATATACATGTACAGGTGCAATACAATAAGTAGAAAACCCCTTATAGAACAGGTAAAATATAAAGTGGTAAATGGCTAAATATATAACTCATAACACCCCCTTCAAACTCATGGTGGATCAACAACACTGAGTTTGGAGAAATAAAAGCCATGTTGTGCTCTAGTCTAGGCCTTCGTAAAGAAATACGCCAACTGTAACTCGGAAGGCACATACTGAAGAGTAATAATATGATCCTGCACAGCAGCATGCACAAAGAAAGCATCAACACCAATATGCTTGGTGAGCTCATGCTTCACAGGATCGCCCGCAATGCTAATAGCACTTGTACTATCAGCCAGTAGCAGAGTAGGTGTACTAACAGAAACACCAAAATCTTGAATTAAGCAACGTAACCAAGTCACCTCTGCCATCAAAAGAGCCATAGCTGGCAACTCAGCCTTTGCACTCAAACGGGAAACTGCAATCTATTTTTTCGTCTTCAAGGCCATGAGAGAACGACTAAGAAAAATACAGTAAGCAAAAAGTGAACGCTGATCCAAGGGATCACTAGCCCACGTAGCATCCGAATAGGCATGAAGCTGTACTGAACTGGATCGAGGAAAGAACAGACGGTGAGAGATCATGCCTCGAAGATAGCGAAGAACACGAAGGAGGTGACTATAGTGAACCGAAGTGGGAGCAGAGACAAACGGACTCGGAATATGGACTGGATAGGAGATATCTGGACGAGTGACAGCTAGATAGACAAGACTCCTAACAAGATAGTGATAACGCGTCGGGTCAGACAAAGGGTCACCATCAGTACCACGGAGGTGAAAATGGAGCTCCATAGGAGTCTCAACAATGCGCTCATCGGTAAGAGCAACACGAGCAAGAAGATCATGGATATACTTTTCCTGGGAAATAAAAAAAGGCATTAGAGGTAGAAGATACCTCGATCCCAAGAAAGTAGGGAAGAGGGCCAAGATCATACATAAGAAACTGCTCACTAAGACGGGTCTTCGCAAAGGCAATATACTAAGGGTCATATATAAGAAGAGTCCGACCACGAGCTAAAAGGTGGAAAACAAGGCTGGATCACGAGCACTCGCTGAAAAACCAGCGACATTCACCACAGAGGCAAAACGTTCAAACTAGGCGCGAGGGGCTTGCTTAAGGCCATAGAGAGCGCCGAAGACACAGACCATGCCGCCAAGAACAGAATACCCAGGTGGTGGTTGCATGTATACTTCCTCACATGGCTCACCATTAAGAAAGACATTCTTAACATCAACCTAAGATACAGACCAGTGGCGAACAAGGGCCACGACAAAAAGTGTACGAACATATGGGCCACAAGAGCAAAAGTCTCATCATAATCACGACCATGCTCCTGTTGAAAGCCACGATCCACAAGACGAGCTTTGTAATGCTCAAGAGAACTATCAGAGCGAGTCTTAACCTTGTAGACCCACTTACAAGTGATGGGACGGACACGAGGTGGAAGAGAAACAAGATTCCATGTGCCGGTGCGCTCAAGAGCAGCAAACTCCTCTGCCGTCGCAAACTGCCATTCGGGGTGAACAACAGCTTCACGATAAGTTGGGTCAAGAACAACAGTGCCAGCGCTTGGAAAACGAAGGCGATCAACAGGCGGAAGCGGACGAGGACACAAGCCATAAGTAGGCCGAGACAAGGAAGATGGCACATCAGTAAACGCATCCACATTACACGGACGACGAGTATACTACCGAAGAAAAGATGGAAGAATACGAGGAGGAATCACCGAGGTAGACTCAGGGGATGGAGGCAAAGAAGTCACTAAGGATTGTTAGTGCATCTAGTGTCACCCCTATTTGGTTTTGAAGTATTGACGACAAACTTGGTTGAGGGACTAATGTGTTTGTGAGATTCACAGGAGAACACACGTAGAAGTCCCTATTGATTTGGTTTACCCATCGAAGATGACCCCTAAAAATGTATGAAGACATTGGTGGTTCACGAAGACATTTGTGTCGAAGATAATGACACATGAAGGCATTCGCTTGAAGACAATGGAGCGCGAAGACATAGTTTCTTTCGTAGTTTATTTTCTTCTTTCCTAAGTCATAGGAACCACTGAACTGTTAAGTGGGGTCCAGGTGAACAAAGTCAGAAAACTGACATGATGCTCAGCCCAAAATCCTTTGTCTTCGAGCAAATACAAATGAGAGAAAATCTCATCCTGAGTTGGATGAGTCGGCTTTGCTTGTAGCCCATGTCAAGCTACCGCATGTGCTTGAAATCCGACCTTTGGACACGTGTCGGTTGTCCATTGACCCAGGGTCATTTTGAACATCTCATGTCGGGTTGCCCTTGGCTATAAATAGCCACCTCTCCACCATAAATTGGTGGCTGCTCCGAGTTAGTGCACAGCTTTTGTCATTTGAGAGCAACCCACCTCTAAAGCCTTTGAGAGAGAATCCTTGCGAGGACAAAAGCCAAAACACCCAGAGACCAAAGAGTGTTTGGCATCACTGAAATCTTTCTGTTCCGCGTGATCCGAAGACTTACTACACTTGAAGACTGATCTTCCAGTCGGTTAGGCGTCGCGTTCTGAGCATCCAAGAGACATTGTGGATTGCCGGTGAATGAAGTCTGTGAAGGTTTGGAAGTCTACCTTGAAGACCTACCTGAGTGATTGGGCGAGATCTACGAGTCTTAGCTCAAGGGGAATAAGGTGAAGACACGGTCTTCTGAGTTCAATCTTAGCCTCCCTAGCCAGACGTACAGTTGCCATAGCAACTAGAACTGGTTTACCAAATCCTTGTCTCCTGTGAGAAATTGGTTTTATCACTTCACTTCTTTACTTTTTGTTTAGCTTCGTGAAGTCTTTGCTTGCCTATTCTGTTCGAAGACATTCACTCTGATTGCATATTTGTCTTCATACTATCCTCCATTCTTGATCTGCTCTACCTAGCTGCTACTTGTCTTCGTGCATTATTTGTATTGTACTTGACCCTTGCATGGCTAGGGTAGTTTAGCTTTTGCCGTATCCTGTTTAGTTAATGGTTTACTGCCTGTCTTCAAAGACTTTGCCTGTCTTGAAGACTTTCATAAAAATCGCCTATTCACCCCCCCCCCTCTAGTCGATAATTAGCACTTTCAAGGATGAAGGTGCAGAATCTAGTGACAAACGAGGCAAGGAAACCATGGGAGATGGCAACATCAGATCTGCAATAGTCGGACAAGCAAGGGTAGCAGGACAGATAGACAAGGGCTCAACGGGAGTGATAGGTGTATAAGGAAAAGTGAGGAAAGAGATATCCTCCACTGGAAGGGTCAAGGAAGATGGACGCGGGTAGAAGGGATGAAACTCATCAAAAGTGACATCCCGAGAAATACACATCACACGACCTACAGGATCCCGACAATGATAGCCCCTCTGCTCATCACTATAGCCTAAGAAGACAAACTCAACAGACTGAGCGGTCAGTTTGGTGCATTCATGAGGGGCAAGAAGGACATAGCAAACGCAACCAAACAAACAAAGCGCCGAATAATCAGGAGAACGATCAAAGAGACGCTCGAAAGGAACACGACCCTGTAGAGCAGCGGATGGCTGAAAGTTGATGAGATAAGTGGAGAGATAGCCTAGCCCAAAAGTGAGGCGGCGATCATCAATGCATGAGTCATCTTAAGAAGATGACGACGCTTTCTCTCAGCCACACTATTCTGAGCATGAGCACCAGGACAAGAGAACCAAGGAAGAGTCCCCCGCTCAGCAAGAACACCACACAACTAGCACGAAACACACGAATAGGCGAAGAGAACTGAGTGTGAACCATGGCAGCAATAGGCTTATATATAGATAACACCTCACTGCGAGAAGCCATAAAATAAAGCCAAGTGTACCGAGAGAAATCATCTATGAAAATAATGTAATATCAATGGCCCCCTTCCGAAGCAAAGGGAGCCAGACCCCATACATTGGAATGAACTAAATCAAAAGGACGCTGAGACACTGACTCACTAGCAGACCGATTCAAAATGACCGATTCAATTACCTTAGGATAGACCCCAGAAGACCTCGACGAACTAAAGACGACAAACAAGAACCACAAATATGACCAAGTCGATGATGCCATTGCTGGAAGGAGCCGGTAGCTGAAGCGACAAAAGCGGATGGACTATCGGTAGTGGTGGCAGCAGAAGGAACATGAAACCAGTCTAACTCCCAAAGAACCTCAGAGTCACGGCGGCGAGGGCCAACCCCAACCAAAGTGTGTGTGCGACAATCCTGAACAGAACAAGTCAATGTCAAGGATGACACGACAACCAGAATCACTAAGCTGACCAACAGAAAACAAATTCATGGTAAGTCGAGGAACTTGAGCAACATCAGGAACATAATAAGGAGTGGTAAGATTGCCTCGACTAGCAACAGAAAGAGGAGTACCATCAGAAGTGAGTACATGAACAGGAAAATCAAGTGATCTAAGAGAGGACAAATTGAAAGAATGAGAAGACATATGAAAAGAAGCTCCGGAGTCTAGAACCCATGAGGACGTAGCTGACTGTGTAGAGGGTGGTTTCTCAGTGCGGGAAGCATGCCCGACGAAGAACCTACAGCGGCGAGAAAATGCTTAAGTCTCAGAATATCCTGCTCAGTCAACGTGCTTGGCTGAAGGTGTTGGAGTAGAAGCACGAGTCCTTGAAGATGATGCCGGTGCCTTGTTACGCATGTGCCGCTTCTTAAGGAAGCATTGAGATTCAGAATGACCATCCTGGTTGTAGTAGCCGCAATGAGGACGAGAGCGGCCCTGACCGCCAGTAGGAGTGGGCAAGAGCAGCGAAGCATTGGAGCAAGGAAGAGTTGGTGCAGAAGGCGGCATAGCAGGAGCTCGAGCAGCGAGCACAGAGTAAACCTCAAGTAAACCACCACCACATAGGCGAGTCTCCTCAGCACGAATCTCAGAGAGCGCCTCCATGAGGGAAATACGACCACGAGCAAACAACCGAGCGCGTCGGGTCTCCAACTCCTAAGGGAGCGAGACAAGAACTCATAGACACGATGAAACTCTAAGTTGGCCCGCATAGCCTGGCAACACTGGCAAGTACGATAGCCAACAGTGCGAAGAGTACCAAGTTGACGCTAGATAGCTAAACTTTGTACATAGAACTCATCAATAGTGGAGTCACCCTACTGAAGTGCATGTTCCTGGCGGACCACAGACATGCATAGGGCATCACTAGAGAGCTGATAGCGCTGACAAAGACGGGTCCACATCTCAAATACAGTAGGGAGACCAATGAACTCGGAGGAAAAGTGAGGCAGAACACTAAAAGTGAGAACAGCTGCAACACGAGCATCATCATCAAGCCACTAAGTGTAAGCAGACAGAGCCAGATGATAAGTGTGAAGAGCCTCATCACAAGTCAAAACCTGTTCATCATAAGCACGAACGGTAGCATCATCAGCAAGCTTAGCTCCATCCTTCGTAGCCCGATTAGCATCCACAACAAGAACTGGTGACGTCGGTGTAGGAGCCACAGGAGGAACTGGATGCAACAGACAGGGGACTTCACCAGAAAGAATGCCACAAAGATGGATGCCACGCATATGAATGCGCATGAAGCCAACGAACTCGATGTAGTTAATACCATCAAAGATCACTGAACAATGAGGAACTGCAACATAGCCCGACGATGAAGACATTGTGCCTGTTTTTTTACCGATCAACAGGCAAGCAGATGAGTCCCACGGGTCGATCAACAGGCAGGCAAATGAAGCAGCAAGTGCTCACAGCGAGTACCAAAGGGTCCCGACGGGTAGCATATGAAGCCTACGGATCAAATACAGCCGGAGGGGGGGTCTGGTGTAGGACAGTGAAGACCAGCGACTGGCGGCGGGATTTGGCAAGGGGCGGCTTAGACCGGCGAGGAGTAGCGAAAAACCGGCGGCAGATGGGCGGAATCCGGCGATGGGCAGCAAGATTCGATGAAGTGCGATGAAGACCTGCAGCCGGCAGCTCGATGGAGCCAGCGGCGACCTGAAACGCCCGCCTGGTTGAGGCTGCCCTGGATCGATGTGGAGAGCACCTCACTCGTGGTCAACCTTGCGGAATCCTATTGGGAGAGCACCTCATGCGTGGTCAACCTTGGTGGATCTGATCGAGAGAGCACCTCGCGCGAGTTTGGATGTGGAGCCCCTGCGGCTGGAGATGTGATGCAGGCAGGAGGAGAAAAGCACAGCACGGGCACGCAGGAAAAGAGGCAGTAACGGCGACAGCCGTGCGAGAGATTGGATCAGTAGCAGCACGGATTGCGCGTGCGGAAAAAATCTAGGGCTCTGATACCATGTTAGGAAATATGCAACTTGTATTTTCAGGTGACCATAGGTCAGTATATATACATATATAGATGTCGTACAATAAGCAGAAAACACCTTATAGAACAAGAAAAATACAAAGTGGTACATGGCTAAATATATAACTCTAACACAATCCACCATGTGAGTAGCCATCCCTCCGAAACAAGGACACCAAGGTGAGGAGCGATGCTAAAGCAAGCAATGGAAGCGAAGGAGTGTCTCAACTCTCAAGCGCATTCCCGAGACACTCTAACCCCCCGACCCAGGTTCGAGCATAGCCAACAACATGAGTAAAACTGATATCACCACTTCAGTAGGAAACTTTCAGGTTTTTTAATCATATGGATCTGTCTTATTATTCCCTGCTGTATACAATTTGAATCACAAAACAGTAGTGTTTATATGATTTTCTCCTTATTACAGTGTCGTTATTCTAATCGGGATCTCTTTGAGAAATTGAAGCCATAGCGCTTCTCATGATTACACCTGGACCATGTCATCTATGTTGTCGGTAAGTGTATGCATGTTACTACCGGTGTTGCTTTTACCATGCACCCAACATTGTTACTTTTTATGTTGGCATTATAGGTCATTGAAATTGAGGGGGGGGGGGGGGGATACATGATAATTTCTTCCTTCTCTGGCAAATGGCAAAGATAGATATTTCAAAAGCTTTTGATTTTTCAGCCTTGTATAGAAGTTTACACTCGAAAAAGGAACCACATGTCCTCCTAAAGTTGGATATTTCAAAAGCCTTTGATATATTTTCATAGTCGCCTACTTGAGGTTCTTCATCACTTGGGATTTGGTTGCCGATGGTGCAACACATCCTTGCTTCATACATTTCGCTAGGCAAGTTTGGACGTTGATTCTCGAAAGGCTGGGATTGGGTACCATCGGTGCCCAGCCTACTGCGGTTCGCTTCTCAATCTGGTGACTGCAGGGCATGCATAGGAGTCCCCAAAAATTTCTGGAAAGAGATCAATTATCTCATCATGTTAGTCTCATGGGGAGAATTGGAATATGGGAGCGATTGCATGTTTAATGGAGCTAGCCACGTGCCTCTTTGGTCTTATAGGCTGTGGTAAATGAGAACACTGCTGGCGCCTGGGGACTCTGCGGGCTGCTTCTAAGGTTGCTCACCCCGGACACTTGGTCCTTCCCCTTGGCAAGCTGGTCCTGTGTATTTGTGTGTGTGTGTGTGTGTGCGCGCGCGCGCGCGCGCGTGGCTGTGTGTGTGCGCGTGGGTGTGTGCGTGCGTGTGTGTGTGCGTGCGCGCGTGTGTGTGTGTGTGTGTGTGTGTGTGTGTCTTGATCCTATAATACGTAGCTTATTTCAGGGTGTGTGTTTGGGGCGAGGGTTCTTACGCCCTCTCCTCTGTACCTTTCCTTCTTCATGAAATTATATGTTGTTCTCCTGCATGTTCTGAAAATAAAAATACTCTTTTTTCTGTATATATCAATATATTGCCTAGTGATTATTTCATTTTGTTGGTTCTGAAGCGCAAAATGTCTGCAAAGTATTGGCAGACACAGAATGACGAAATGTGCAAGTTTTTTTGTGAACTCATTGATTTTAAACCTTATATTCAGGTAATTGTTCTATTTCTTATCTTTAGAGCTGGTAAAAAAATGGTACAATACTCATCAGAACTACGGTATGTGGAGAACTTGCAGCATTCTAGTTATGACGAGAGTGTGATGGAACTTGTGGAAAATTCGGAGGTGTATCCTGATCTTGATAGCTTTTGTAGGGCATCTGCACTTAAGGTGAGTAATATCATACTTACATTCATATAATTCAGGATTACTCTAATAACTCTCCTTTCTCAGCAATTATGTGCAATGTTATCTTGGTTGGAGCCTCAGTTCCATCCTCTGATACGTGAGGTGGGTAACACGCAGAAACTTCATTTTTTCTATGTTTTCTGTTCCTCAAATTAAATTGCAAATCATCATGTAGGGTCACAAGGATGTGCTCGTAGAAATTGTCTGTGATTCGTTTTATCTATATAACATAACTTATCTGCAGGTATGTTATCGAATTTGCCTTCACACTTTAAAAAAATATTGAACAGTTACGCAAGTTTTCTTCTTTTCAGCCATTGCATTATATTGATGAAAAGAACAAAATGGTATGTAGAATAACTGAAGATTCTAATGCCCAAACAAAATTATTCTTGCATTATTTTTAGCGACCTGTTTTATGTGCCTAGTAAATTATTCTGCACCTTTCTTGGTAATTACAGGAGCAAAGTCTTCGTCCTGCATTTAGTGTATTTTTTATATGAAAATCTTATCTATATTGGAGTTACTTCCTGGACATAAATCCTTGAAATGGTTGAAAGAATATTTCCTTGAAGAGCGAATTGAGGGAGAGCCTGCTGAAATAAATGCATTAGCATACAGCAGAGATTTTGCCTAAAAATATGTGAGAGAATGGAGATATTTCCTAAAATGTATCATTATTTAAATTCTATGAAGAAACACTAATATGTGAAATGCGTCACTTTGGGTACATCTTGTTTTGTTATGAAACTGTTGCTCTTTCCAGTATCATATGGCAAAAGAACAGGCAAGATTGCATGAGGAATTTGATGCACATGTGTCTACAGGTGCATTAGATCATTTTATCTGCAAGGTTAGTTATTCAATGGTAGGAAAAATGCCAATGTAAGTAATATGTGTCTGCAAATATATTGGCTCATTCACTTGTCTTTTGAGGTTCACAGGGTGATGCACTGAATGCTATTCTTGATGATGATATTATACACAGTCGGTTTTCAGTTCTGGATCATACTCTCATTAAGTTGTCTTTTGAGGTGCTAATTTGGTCAATGTATTACCCTTATTTATGGACTATATTTTCATGGAAATGTATTCATCGCAATGTACCTTTCTATAGCGAAGAGCTATACTTCTGGGGAGGCAAGACCAACTTTCTTCGTATTATCAACATCTGAGACAAGTTGTTCACAATGAGCAGGTGTGCATTCTATTTTTTTCTGCTTGTCCTTGATTTTTGCTGAATATACTATACAGAAATTCTATTTAGTACTACTATACATTAGAGTAATTTATGTATGTACCCTAAATTTAAGACGTTTACACTCCCATATTTTGCTTTCAGAACACACTAGTTATATTTAGTTAGCATGACAAGTAGGAAAATTGCAGCTTTTTTTTGTACTATATCCAACTAATGAAGTGTGCAACATAAGATCTTTGCATCCATTTGGGGATGATGCGACAAATTCCCCACATTTTACAAACCAGTTTAACTGTATCACTGCAAACATACTCCAATACTCGCTCTGTTTCACTATTTCTATCTGTTGCACACATCTTAAGATTCCAAGTTTTACCAACAATTAGGTTAAGTTGGTTATGTGACGCAAAAGTGAAAACATCTTTACTTTTGAGCTATGCTTGATTTGCCTTGGAGATATTGTTGCATTCAGTACACTAGTCATTTTACTTCCAATGAGCAAAATCAACCGGTAGGCCGTCGTTGCTTGACTATACAACACATTCTCGATCGCAGCGGAATCTCTGCAAGCCTATTCATAACGGCTTGCTGATCTTGTAGTTCTGATTATCCAAACATTCTTCTGACGAACATATGCTGTTTACCAGCTATGCAAGATTTGGGCTTTGGGCTTTGGGCCTGTGCAAATTCTGTAGAACCAATGTTATTGACATTCAAGCTGTTTATGGAATTCTTAATATCTTGTGCTCCCTCCTTCTACTTATACAAGGCCATTTTAGCAAATCTCAGATACCAAGGCTGAGCAGAGAGAACTGATAAATGACATGTTCATTGCCCGCTGCATCTCCTCGTGTATGTATGTCCTTGCTGCATGCACATGCTAGCCAATGAAACAAGAGAACACATATGCATGCAGTCCCTGAGCTATTAATGAGAGGTGGAAACGGAGAGTTTTTTCCTCTGGGAGGGTGAGGGAAAAGAAATCTTGCCTTGTATTTGTGCGTTTTTCGTATTCTGATAGTAGCATTGTACATAAAAAAAGGAGGGAGTAGGACTCAGTTTACATGAAACTTTTTCTTGGAAATCTCCAATAGGTAGTGCAGAAAAAGGAGCATGCCAATTTTGCTGCTGCTCCAATTTATTGATTTTCTCCACTTTTCTCTAAGCAGCACCAAAACTTATCTACCAATTGTCATTTATCCTCCAAGATTTGATATTTTTAAAGCTTGCTCAATTCAACTTGCATTGGTCTTTGAAGTTGCAAATATGCACCTGCATGCTTGTTGTTAACCATCTGATAGTGAATTCTTCAACTTTTTCAGCTGAGAATTGGACTTCAAAGTTTGATGTGTGAGCTGGAGGCCGAAGGTTTTTTCAGCATTGTGGATGATTCTATCGATTGGGTACTTGTCTCGTCAATAAACACTTTATATTTGCTCAGTAGTGCATGCGGAATTAACAAATGCTTGACCTACTTCTGTAACGTTCATTGGTTGCATGTTTTTTTTTTGTAGGACAAGAAATGCTTTTCACAACTGGTGTACAAATTCGACAAGCAAGTTTTTGTTGGTCTTGATCTTCCAAAATATTATGTTATTCGTGGAATTATTGTCTGAATTTTATTTGTCAACACTGTGTGTGCTTCAAATAATTCATAAACCTTAATCAAATATTCTATAAATGTCAGGATTACCAGGCAATGTCACTTATGAAGGATGACTCGTGCACATGGAACCAAGTTTTCGAAAAGGTAAGGCATTTTATCTCTTGGATATTGTTGTTTCTTTTATATTAGCTCCTTCTATAATAGTCTAGCATTTTGTGTTGCTTATTGGTCTATATCAGGTTGTTGACAAACCATATCGTAGGTGGATACAAAACATTCCTGATCTGGTACTGAGCTGTGCTTCCCTTTTTCATAATTTAGTTTCTGGTTGTGTACAAACGTTGTTGATTTCTTGTATAATATCATTCACCAACCATTGCAACAGGTTAGATACTTACCGCGCATATGCTACCCCGGTTGCGTATTTCCTTATATGTAAATAAATGCTGCATATAAATATTAATATATTTCTGTTAGTTACCATATGTATGGTGTCTAATACTAAGCAGTTAGCAACAAATGATAGTGTAGCATTTCACTACATTATCGTCCTTTACATTAATTTCATTTTGTGGGTGCCCTCAATTCTTACAAATGTCGTTTTGCGTGTATCCTCGGGTCTTACCGACACCGTGATCTGCTTAACCTCTCCATGGCGTGAAGCTTTGAATTGTTATTTTGTACGATCTACCTGGAGCTAGCTTCTGAGACCAAGGAAAATAAAGGAAGTTGGCATCATTAGATGCAGAGTAATCCAAGGGAAAGTTGTGGCCCGTGGCATGAGATTGACCGTTTGTTTTGTGTATCTGTTACTGCTACGTCCAATGCTTAAACTGTAAATAGGGTTTACCTGAACTTGTTGCATGGGTCATTCTGACCCTAGGCCCCCATCCCCCCACCACAAATGGTAAATACTCCCTCTGGAAATGCCTGTGCGCCTTGGTTTTTGGATGCTAGAGCATACTTGGTCGACGCTCAAAAAAATAGTGGAAAGGAAGAGAAAAAAATATAGAAGGATCTACAAAAAGAAAGAATTGTAAGTTATAACAAAGAGTGGTCAAGAAAAGATACTTGTGCAAACCATACTTGGATAGGACATGTTACGCTTGCATCCGTAGGATTTGTGCCAAGTTAGGAATCTTGCCCTATAAGTGCTATGGAACTTGATATCCTATCGGTGTCCCGCGACGCCGCCGCCGCCGCTGCGGCCGCCGCGTAGATTCGATCCCCGAGCTCCTCCTCATCATTGTCTCATGGCCTCCTCGGCTTCCTCCTCCATCTCCCCAGCAGCCCTCCCAGCCACCACTCCACCTCCACCCCCCTCTCCCTGCCCCCCTCCCGATCCAGATCCAGATCCCTTGCTTGCTGCCGCCGTTGGAGGGCTGGAGGCTCCCGTCCCTTGCTCCCTGGGGTGCTCTGAACTCCTGCTGCCACCTCCTCCACCTCGCCTTCCCGCGAACTCTACGCCAAAGCTGGTTGCCGAGGCACCTGTGACGTCTTCCGAGCAGCCTTGGGTGGAGGTTGGGGGACAGCATCGTTCGCGGATGGAGAAGGCGCCTGCTCCATCTCCCAGGAAAGGGGTCGGTGTCTCCCTCGCCTTCAAGAGGAGAACGTATGGCCGCTGCTTCCGTTGCCTCGCGTCGGAGCACTTTGTGGCTGACTGCCGTGACCCTATAAGGTGCCTGGGTTGTGGCATCTCTGGCCACCGCGAGCGGGAGTTCCCGACGCGCCTTCCGGCCAAACAAGCTTCAACCCCCCACTCCCCCTCGCATGCGGCCTTTCCACGTCGGTCACCGGATGCGCCACCCTACCACGCACCTCCGCCATATCCGCCACATCGCTCGTGGGCCTCCGTTGCTGCCTCTCCGGCTGTGCTCGTTCAGGAGGCGCCTTGTAGCAACTCCGGCTCCCCCTGCTCAGGTCTTGCCGACCTCGTCAAGTCTTCCATTGCTGCTGAATTGGGGCTGCTGCAACCCCACTTTGCAGCTCAGATCGAGGCCCTGCACACCGAGGTGCAAGCACTGGCTGCCACTCGTACAGAGGAGGTCATTCAGCCTCTCCGCGACATGGCGTTCGCTCTGCAGGGTTGGGCGGTTCAGGTTTCGAGCCTCTTAGAGCGGCTGGAGGCTATCAGTGGCAGTGTTGTTTCTTCGCCGGCCATCAATGGGTCTCCTGAGGTGCAGGAGGATGGGACTTTGAGGATCGGTGGGGGACCTTTCTCTTCCTCGGCGCCGATGGATCCGCCTCCCCCCTGGTGTGAGCATGAGGAACCGGCACCTCTCGTTGTTGCTTGTGCTAAGGGTGTCAGTGAGACTAGTGTGGTTGGTTGCTCGTCTGAGGTACTGGCTACTATGGCGCTTCCTGCAGATGTTCTTCCTACTTTGGATGTAGTTTTGCACAAGATGATGATTCAACACGAGGAGGAGCAAGGAACGGTTGAGGAGATAGTCAAAATGAGTAAGGACATGGAGCAGATTGAGGTGGTTTTGCCCACTGCCGCGACCCTATAAGGTGCCTGGGTTGTGGCATCTTTGGTATCCTCTCCAGTGATGCTTTCTTCAGGGGGCACTACCAATATGATGTCTTGGGTGTCCGAGGAGCTACTTGGTAACATTGGCATGCCTCAAGGTCCGGCTTCAACCACCTTGTTGGATGAGTTCCTAAGTAGTTTCAGTTGCACAGCGCCGCGGTCCTTGCTTGAAGCACCGATTCATGTGCAGATTGAAGGGGCATCTACTTGTCCCGAGAGGCGTAGTGGACGTTTGGATAAGAAGAACAAAAGTTGCAACATCCCGACTGCCAAGCGTGCTGAATATAGGTTGGCGGAGGCTTTTGGAGAGCTACCGAAGGGAACGACATCTAAGAAAGTCAACGAGGAGGATGTGCAAGAGAAGATGAAGACTTATTTGCAGATGTACAAGAAACCGCTCACGTCGACGGCGATCCAGGCAATTCGTGCCTTGGTGGAGGTTAATGTGTGATGACATTTTTCTGAAGGTTAGGGGTGAGTGCACATCTGGTTGCAGGCGTGTTCTTGAGGTTGCAGAGATTGATTTGGCTGGGTATGTTGTGTTGTCGATGGTCTTGGGCCTAGGCACTCTTGTATCCGGATTGGACGATGTTCCTTGAGTGCTAGTCAGGTGTGTGTGGTCTTCGCCAGTTTCCCTTGATTAACCATGCCATGTATGGTTTTTGGGTCCGGTTTCCCTTATTAACTGGACCAATTCTCTTCTTCTTAATGCAATGCGGGAGCTCCCCGCCCTCTGACGAGGTTCCGTCAAAAAAGGTGCAATCAAGCTAGCGTCTCCTAGCATTCATGAACACAAGCTTAGTCTTCCTAGGAAAATCTTGTATGCTCATTTTCTTGGTTGCACAAACCCAGATATCTTTACGCATGTGTACTTTACTTTTCCTCTTTCTCCTTACGTGCGATCACTTGTATAGCATTTGAGTTCAATTTGGTTCATTTCCAACTTGTACAAAAACCTTGAACTTCAATTTGCTTGGTTTGGTGCCTAACCCCTAGCAAGATCCTCCATAAGCTTTGTGTTAGGTGTACGTGTTTGACAACAACAATTACCAAGTTATTCACTTTGCATCGACAACTTATGAGATCTATCGATCCTTCGCCAACATCGGAGAAAGGTAACTTTGCTATTGTTCATCTCATTTTCTACTCAGACCTTCTTGAGTGCTTTGATAGATAAGGACGGTACATCTCATCCGGTCTTCGACGGCCAAGAAGAAATGAACGACTATGTCACCAAGTCTCGCCACTTCGGACTACAATGAGCTATGAACGGCACAAACGCAATCTTGAATGAGCACCTCGCCACCGATGTGCACCAATATGAAGATCTCACGGGGGACTATCTCAACGCCAAGTTAGACGCACATATGGACCGCATTCACGACAAGTTCGACAAGTGCAAGCCTTCTTCATCTTCATCACTTTCAAGACGGCGTTCAATTGCAAATTCATCCGAGCTACCATCCGGCGCAAGTACATACCGGTCTCGACGTCATCATCATCATGAAGAACAATAAGGATATCTTGCTCTAAATCCTCCTCAAGGCAATGGATTGCAAGATCGCATCCTTGAGAATGAACAACAACAACGTGAAGCTCAAGAACAACATGACACTTACGACCGTCAAATGAACCAAGAGGAAGAACGGTATCGTCAACAAGAAGAGTGACGCCACCAAGATGAAGAACGTGAGGCACACCGGCAAGAAGCCCATAGTGTGGACCAAGCAAATCAAGCACACCGATCTCTCCGTGCTGCCACCTACAACCTTCAAGAGCAAAGCTAAAGGGAAGAGAAGAGAGCCAAGACAAAGAAGCTCGCATTGAGCAACATCATGAGATGTGGTGCATTGCTAATGCACCTCGCATCCCTCACCAAGCACATGAAATAAGTTGTCGTTGGAATGAAGGAGCTTGCTCGAGAAAAACAACACATTCCAATGCTAACTAAATACTGTAATGTGCATGATGAACCACTGAAATATGCATACCACGTTGCAATGCACGGGCAATTAACTGGTAAATACTCCTTCTCTTCCTAAATATAAGTCTTTCTAGAGATTTCAACAAGTGACTACACACGGAGCAAAATGAGTGAATCTACACTTTAAGATATGTCTACATACATCCGTATGTTGTAGTCCATTTGAAATGTCTAAAAAGACTTATATTTAGGAACGGAGGGAGTACTACGTAACCTGGCGTCCATGGCAGTACGAAAGATTGTTAAAACAGTTCCTGGTCTTTTTCTCGGAATACTTGAATTTCTGTCACTTGGATCGTCACTTCTTCTTGCCATGTACAGTAACAGATCGGCAAAATTAGATTCAGACTTAGAGATCAAACCCTACCAATCTGAGATCCCGAGTTAGTGGTGTCAACAGATCATGTTGATTACGACTCCCAGCAAAAAAAATTGCTACTATCCATCTATCCAGCGTTTTTCGAGGTTAACTTTGACCACATGTTAGAGCAATAATATGACATGTAAGTTACACAAAGCATATCATCAAATTTGTATGTGAAAGGAGCTTCCAACGATAGAATTTCCACATTATACATCTCATATACTAGTAATCTTATCAATAGTCAAAGGCAATCTCGAAAAACGCATTATATATATGGATGGAGGGAGCACGAGCTACTGAGGAAAATGCAGCTCACCACTCTTATTTGATAGAGCCCTTTTCGCTAACATAGATACCTCTTGATGTCGTGGCTCTTCACATGGCATTTCTGTTCCAAGAAGAAACAAGATGATTCAGGATGGAGGTTATTGAGCAATAGCAGCAAGATCGCAAAATATATTGTCTAAGCAATCTCGTACGGAGCTACCGAAGGTTCATAATTGTACAAGAATGGAAAACAGAGATGCGGGGACTCTCACCTGGTTAATCAGAGTCCTTTCCATCAACGAGTAGCTTCCTTGACCTTCCCAAAGGATAGTTAAATCAAATTTGCTAAGCAAGAATACCATGGGAGCACCTGATTCAGTTACATAACATCCTAATCCAGTACATATTTTTTTACGATGACTCGAAAAAGGATCTTGACAGGAACATGGAATGGTTCTCACGGTCACAGGTATAGCAAAGCAGCAAAAGTAGAGCTGCCTTGCCCCAAAGGCAGAATTATCTCTTGGGTTAAGTTTGCGAGCTTCGGAGACCCCAGTGGAACTTGCAACAAGGAAGCTACCACCATACAGACTCTTTATCTGTAACAATAAATCTGGCTTAGGAGTGTTGATGCACATGGATTTGGATCAGTGCCGCAGGAAATTAGTCTTGGAATTCAATGTGTGGCATTTCTGACTTTGCAGACTGCAGTAAATAGTACAACAGGAATTATATTAGACATCTAGGAGGTTTTAAGATTCCCTTTCTAAGCAACCATATGAGTCATCTAAAAGCTATTTCGAGATTACCATTATATAGAGATCTAGATTTAGTTGAACAAATCAAAGTTTGTATAATTTCCTAAGCTGTCCTTTTATTCTCTGCAGGCCTGCCTGAACAGCCATAGTTGTACAGTTTCACTGTCAGATGAAGGATTCTGAAAAGGTATGGCGACACCAAAACACTTGCCATTGAAGCAGACTGTTCTCAGTGAGTCCGACTCGGCTAAGAGTTCCACCACTATAAATCTACTACTCAAAAACCAAACTCCAGCTATGATGTTTTAAGGTAACACCTACAATTGTGTAGCCGGTCCCAAGGCAAGAGGGAGGAGGGACCAACCATATGTTCATAGAGAGTAATGTCTTGTGTTGTCGTCCATTTTATAGTCGGAATGAATAAATGTGCAAGAGAAACTGGGAAATTACATGTTCTGTTGACAAACAAAGACCTCCAAACTCAAGTCAAAGAGAATTTTGTTTTGGCCCCAGCTGCATATAAAGTGAGTACTAGTGCAAGCTCATTTCAGTCGATGGTCACACAAACCATCTGAGCATTCTTTAATGGTCTCTCTCTAAAGCTATATGTTCTCCAAAATTTTCTGGATCTTTTCTGGTCAGTGGCTCTTGGTCTAGTGCTCTTGGGAAGTTAGGTTCTTGGAATTTCTTATGCTTAGAATGTTCTTTTGGACCATCCTTGGTTCTGCTGTCAACTCAACCTCATCTAGCAACTCACTTCCTTATCCTAGAAAAAGGAACTCAATCACTTCATGTGATGACAAAATAAAGAAACACCAAATTCTGGTGAAAAATAAGGAAGCGCCAATTTCTGAAGCAATTAAAAAAAATAGACCATACAATGAACCTATAAGAAGTTATATTTACCTGGTGTAAGAGTACATGGGAAGAGTGAACATTGCAAACAACCACACCGTTGTTGCAGAGGCACTTCGTTTGCTGTAATAACATCCGCCCGAACGTACATGTATGAGCATAGAGTAAATACAGCAGTTCTGCTCTTTTAACTGCCAATGGTACAATTTGCTTTGATGTAGTCCTGTACAATGCCAATGATTCCAGAGCATACCAGTTTATGTGCGCTGGTAGAGCTCTGAACCACTGAAAGAGTCGTGAACAATTCACTCCTAGAAGAATAGTGATAGTCACTATATTGCTGCATTTACCCAACTGCGACCAGGTGTTTTCTTCAATGTTCCGTGTTTAATCTTTGCCCTCACTTGTTCAACAATATTCCACCTACCAGAAGAGGCGTGTAGGTTAGATACCGAGACAAGATTTGATGGGCTCTCTTCTTCCAATCTAAGAAGAGACCTGCAAGCTAAATCTTGAGTCTCTTTGTTACTGTGAATAACAGAGGCATCCAGAAGTGCTCCCCATACACTAGGGCCTGGCTCTACGCTCATTGACTTTATGAAGTCCAAGGCATGGTCAATCAACCCAGAACGCCCCAGTAAATCAACTACGCAAGCAGACATCTCCTCGGTTGGATGGACTTTATGATCCTTCACCAGGGAGTTGTATATCTCAAGTCCCTTCAACACCAATCCTGCCCTGCAGCACGCGGAAAGCACACCCAGACCAACTATGCTGTCTGGCTTAACCCCAGAAGCATGCATCTGATCAAACAAGGCAACTGCCTCCATACCCATACCATGAAGGCCATAACCAAGTACCATTGAACCCCAAGAGATGACATCTTTGCGCCAAGTACCATCATCGAAAATGCGCCTTGCATAACGCAAGGCTCCGCCCTTTGCATACATATCAACCAAAGCATTGTTGAGGGACACCTCCCCATAGAGCCCCATCCTCGCGGCGAAACCATGCACTTGCTTGCCCTCTGCTAAGCCCATGAGGCCCTCGACAGCCGACAGCACACTGATCAACGCGACCCTATTCGGCAGAATACCATCAACCGCCCACATTGCCCGGAAAGCCTTCGCCGCATCCTCAAACATGCCATTCTCGGCGTACCCTCCCACCATGGCAGTCCACGAGACGACATTCCTCTGATGCATCCTGTCAAAAACCCTGCGCGCAAGGTCTGGCCGGGAGACCCTGCAGTACATGGAGACAAACCCGCTGCTGACATGGAAATCGCCGTCGCCGCACATCCCGCGCTTGACGGCAAAGCAATGCAGCTCCCTGCCCTCGCGCTCGGACGCGCACGCGGACAGGAGCGCCGAGACCGTGAACCTGTCCGGGCAGAGCCCGTCCGCGACCATGTGGCGCGCCAGGGACCGGAGGTCGATGCCAGCGGGGGCGTGGGAGATGAGCGCGTTGTAGGTGGAGGCGGTGCGGGCGGGCATTTCGTCGAACAGGCAGAGCGCCGTGCCGGAGGTGGAGGAGCGGTGGGGCGAGCGGAGGTAGAGGAGCAGGATGGAGTTGGTGAGGACGGGGTCGGCGTGCAGGAGGCCGAGCCGGAGGGAGAAGGCGTGGAGGGAGGCGGCGGCGTGGGAGCGGGGGTGGAGGGGGAGGAAGGAGGAGGCGAGGGAGGAGAGCGTGAAGGCGTCCGGGCGGCGGGCTGGGAGGAGGAGGAGGCGGCGGAAGAGGTGGAGCGGCAGGTGCGCGTGGGAGGGGTCGGAGGAGGCGAGGCTGGAGAGGAGGGAGTTGAACACGGGGAGCGGCACGCCGCAGGGGTCCGCGCCGACGGCGGCGAGGCGGGAGATCGTGAACGCCGGGAGTGGCCGCATGGAGCCGCCGCGAGTTTGACTGACGGGCAAACGAATGTGCTGGGCTGCCAAGGGGGGTCCCTAAATTTGTTTTACTCTCTAAATCTATTTTTTTAGATTTATAGATCTAAATAAATTCTCTTTTGCAAGAATCTCTCATTTGGCATGCACTTAATTAATTCTTCCAAAACTTTTTCCATCAAAATGTCCGAAATTTCGTGCAGAAGAGACGAGCGACCTCCACAAAGAACGGATTGTAGCGAGGCGAAAAGAGACGACCGTGGCTCCTTTTGTGTTTTGCTAGCAGTGCCGCTGGTTCCCTCTCCCTCCGCCGACCCTCCGGCGGCGGGAGGGAGGGGGAACCTCGGATCTGTGTGTTGGTTGTGTTCATAGTAGGATTAGGGTTAAGAAAGACGTTGTCAAGGCCGTTTCGGCGGCGTCGTGTCTGAATAAGTTTCCTCGGGCTTCATACGCTGTCAGACGAGACTCTTGCCTCCGTCTAGGAGCCGACGGTTTGGTGAATCCCGAGTCTCGTTGAGGTCGCGGGCTATGGTGTCTGGAGGTCGAACGACACTGGCTGGGCTAGTCCTCGAGTGGTTGGTGATTTTGCAGAGATGGAGCTTCTTCCTCCTCATCGTCGGTATGATCTATTGTTATTGGTCCTCCTTTTCCTTTGTGCTGCTGCTGAAGGGATGCCTTGCTTTCCTCGGGCGGTTGGCCCGACCGCGGCGCCGTTACCGAATCCTAGTTCTCTTCCATCTATACCTGGCCATGGGAAGCCCGGCCCGAAAAAGCCCGACCCGGCCCGGCCCGACGCTGCTCCTGGGCCGGGCTCGGGCCTAGATTTTGAGCCTGATGGCCGGGCCTGGGCCCGTCATTTTTACGATTTCCTGAAGGGGCTCGGCCCGAGGCCCGAGGCGCGCCGGGCTTTTACGTGTCCGTGCCGGGCTCGGGCCTAAAAAACCGGGCCCGATGGCCGGGCCAGCCCGGGCCCGGGCCTGAGTTTTTTGCCTCGGGCTTGGCTAGGCCCAGCCCGAGGTTTGGCCAGGTATACTTCCATCCAAAGGGACACATATGGCGGTACTGAAAGGCACAGATAACGAAGGCTGGTACAGGCTTGTTGGATGCACCAGTGTGTCCTTGTCCTTTTGGCGCCGGAGCAAACAAAAGATGGAGCAGTGTGGTGGTGATGATGATGTGGTTAAAGATGATGTCCTCCTTGGGTTTGGTCGCAGATTGTTTTGTTGCATGAGTCTTTCACAATGGTTCAGGGGCGATGGCACAGAGCTTCGAAGATCTTATTATTATTATTATTATTATTATTATTATTATTATTATTATTATTATTATTATTATTTAGTGTGCTCTTTGTTATTCTGCTTAATCATGCTTGTACGGTTCAGGACTTTGTAATGTTTCGTGACCTAAATACGAGCATACATTCTGAAAAAAAATGTTAGAATTTCTTCTCTGCCCCGCACTATCTCGTGATTATTATGGACTCCGTTTGCATTCACTTATTAAATCTTCTAAAGTTAGTCCCTAGGAGAGCATGCAGTAAACATCCTCGATCCAGCACCCCCAACAACAGAAACTTCAACAAACTGCACGTTGCATGGAAATGACATGGCATCACACCATCATCTAGGGAGTAGGAGTTGTTTCGCAAAAAAAAAAAAATCTAGGGAGTAGGAGTTCATGGCATATTGACAGACACATAGTGTGCACCGGCCCACGATTTGTAAGATGGTATTATCCCAGAAATTTTGGATAGAATCAACTTACACGTGTAAAATTTCATTTGTTCGCTATTATGCCTAATGATTTACAAGCATAGCCTACAAAATGAACCAGATGCCAAGATTTCACTATTCTTCAGTGCACTGAAGAGCAACGTAAAATGCTGAAAAATTTGACACCCACAAGTTCAGAGCACAACGGCCCCTCTTTCCAGTAACGGGCACCTTCCAAGCGACAATCCAGCGATGCACCAAATATTTCTTAACTGGGAATTGCTGCAGTTGCTACTGACTCGTGTGCCTGAATCTCTTGAATCATGGATCAGCAATGGCCTGCGGTCATGATACGCCATTCAGGTCTGTAGCTCCAGGATCATTGCAGTGTCTTTGTAATCATCAAGCTACTGTCATCTGAACTTTGTAGTTCTCTGCTTCTTCCTATAGGATACATCTTCTGAAGATGATACATCTTCTGAAGATGTCAGCCAACAAGACCAGTATCCATGGGAAGTCGGGAACTGGGTGCCAGCAGCTGTTGCATCGCATGTGAAGGAATCACACAAACCTGGAAGATAACTTTTCTGCTTCTTACCTGCTGCTGTTCCTGGCCCTTCTTCCCTTGGACTTCTGCCTGAAATCTTCAGGGCCTAACAAATCAGACGCACTCGAATTCATCTCATCGGTGAGCTTTTCTGCTAACTCAAACCGCCCAGCTTTTTTCATGTCACTGATCAGTGCCCGATAGACATAAATCGAAGGTTGGTGCGACTTCTTCATCTGCTCAAACGCCTCGAGGGCATCAGCAATATGCCCTGCCCTTCCAAAACAATCAATTAGCGCGGTATACGTTCTCAAATCCGGACTGATGCCTCTCTCAAACATCTCTCTTGCAAAGCTTTTGCACAGACTCAATCTTCCAAGCCTACGCAGGCAGTTTATCACTGTATTATACGTCACGATGTCAGGAGAAATGCCAAGTTCCTCCATCAGCTTCACCTCCCCAAGCATTTCGCCCACCCGACCAACTTTCCCTAGCATGTCCAAGACAGTGTTGAAGGTGACAATATCCAAGCATCTCCTATCTTTCTTCAGCTCCTCGAAAATGATCAAGCATTTATCGAGGCGCCCATATCTACCCGCGGCGAAAACAATGCGATTCGCCACCGTGGGGTCTCTGCCATTTGTGATCTCCAATACCTCTCTCACAAACTTGAGTAACAGTTCATTGTCATCTAGACCCCCAATGGCCCTGGCGACACACATGTAGGAAGTCAAGTCGGGAGCAGCTTTGGAGAGCAGCAAGTGTCTGAATACCTTGGCGAAGAGAAGGAAGTCGTCTGCTTCGCACGCTCGCTTCAGCAGCAGATTGAAGGTGCCCAGGCCCAGACTGATCTGCTCGTCGCGCAACCGCCGGAGGATTCCGGCAACCTCTGTAAGGTCCGCCCGGGACAGCGTTGAGCCCCAGTCCCGGTCCAGGGGTTCGGGTCGGGGCTCCAACTCGCTCCCCTGATCCGCTGCTGGGTTCTCTGCTGGCGGCGAGCCCGCGAGACGGGAGGAGGATACCGCGGGTGTCCCTGTCGTCGTCGTCGAGGCCGCCGTCGCAGCTCGACGGTGTGGTCGGCGGAGTGCGAGGGCGGCTAGGCGGGAGGGAGCGGCGGGGAGGCGGCGTATTAGGGGGAGCATGGGGGCGGCGGGAGCGGGCGGAGCAGGTGACGCCGGCGAGTTAGGGCGAAGAGGGGACGAGGCGAGCTACTGCATCCATGGGCCTGTGGGGAAGCTGGCTTGGGTTCCTCCGTATCAAAGAGACCGAACTACGCACGGCCCAACAATGTCTACCACTTGCCACTTTGCCAGTGCAGCACTGAACCACTGGCCAGGGCCATCCATATTTCCCAAAATCTAAAAAGTGGCCGCGCACTAATTGATGAAAAAAGCGGCCGGACTTCCTAGCCATGCATAAGTATTTTTTTGTCTGCTAGTACATGTCGTTATCAGCATTTAATGTGTTTATATTAGTTAGTCTGGTTTGAAAGAAACAGCTTCACGTCCAATTATTTTGGTTTTGTGAATTTTTAAAAAGCCATATCTTTCAAACCGCGCGTCGAAATTCAGATCCGTCTTCACTGTTGAATTCTTTGCGACGAGATTTTTGAAACTAGATTCCGCATAAGTATGTTTCGATAAAAAAATTTTGATGCCAACTTTCATGCTATATTGTGCAACTTCAGTACTGCTTTATGCAACTTTAATACTGCATGGTGCAACTTTTTTAAACCCAGTTTTTTGGAGCTGCATCCACAGTAGTTGTAGTTGCACACATAGTAGTCCTAGTTGGCACATGCACGGCCACAGAGTTGCACAATCTGGTCCGCATAGTCGCATATGAATTGTCATAACTTGTAATGTAGTCTAGTTACACACACATTGATGTTTACTTGGCATGTAACGTAGTCTAATTGCACACACATTGATGTTTAATTGGCAGGACACTAGTTGCACACACATAAACACAGTTGGCTTATAATTTAGTCTAGTTGCACACGTATTGATGTTTAGTTGGCAGGACACTAGTTGCGCACACATATGCGCAATTGACGTGGCAATGTAGTCTAGTTGCACACAAATTGATATTTAGTTGGCAGGACTAGTTACACACATATATGCTCAGTTGGCGTGGCAATGTAGTCTGGTTGCACACGCAATGTTGGTAGGACTATTGGCACACACATATACTCAGTTGGCGCGGCAATGTAGTCTAGTTACACACACATTGATGTTTAGTTGGCAGAAGGACTGTTGGCACGTGCATATGCTTAGTTGGCGTGGCATGGACTCTAGTTGTACACATATTGATATTTAGTTGGCAGGAAGACTAGTTCGTCGAAACATCCTCATATGGGATCTACTTTTGAAGAGCACGTCGCAAGGGTTCCAACGATGAAAACGGATCTTAATTCCGAATTGCGATCTAAAAATTATCACTTTTCAAAAATTTGAAAACCCAAAATAAATACGTTCATATCTGTTCACATGTTTGCTTTCGTAGTACTTTTTTTAGTACATGGTACTTTTTCTAATTAGAGTTGTTTTATCAATTGGAAGGGACAAATTATTATCTTTTATGGATTAGGGACTAAAATTGTCTGTTTTAGACCGGCCGCTCGGGACAACTAGCGAGCAGCCGGCCGCTCGCTAGATCGGTCATACATATTTTTACATTTTCTCAAAAGAAAATCCATGTTTTTAGTCCCTCAATCGCGTCTAGATGCACCCATTACAGTTGCTCAAAAAAACATATTTTTACATTTTCTTAAAAGAAAATCCATATTTTTGGTCCCTCAGTCGCGTCTAGATAGACTCATTACAGCGACAGTTAATTCCAAACGGAGGTTGTACTCCAGAAAAAAAATAAGGTTTCCAACACAAAATCTCTTTTTTGGCAGAAATTTCTTTTTATAACAAGAGAGGCTTCTTCTTCGTTCAAAAGAACCATACCTATAATACAACCAAAATACATCATACAATCTTGCAATGGACGCAAAGAAAAATGAAAACACAAACTTGTTAGGATGGCCGTATGGAGTAGAGACATATGAGCAACTCTAGCAGAGTCGCCGTATTGGCAACCTCCATAAAGCATATGGAGCGCTTCATATGCATTTGGAGGCTACGGAGGTTGTGCGTAAACAAAGAGTCGCTATAATGTGGCTTTCATATTTCTTTCACGGTAATCCACTTCTGAGCCCAGGCTCAGTTGCAGCTGCCTTGACAAAAATAATCACAATAAATAATAGAAAATTTCAAAAAAAATCTAAAAAAAATTGTGTGGTAGACAATTTGATGTGTGAGGTCCACTCCAAATTTCAAATTATTTGGACATCCGAGCAGCTCTCGACAAAAAAGATAAATTTGGGGTCTGTAAAAATGTTTACTGTTCACGCACTGTTCTGGCCCGATTTGTCCTTTTTGCTGAGAGTTTCTCACAAGTCCAAATGATGCATCAAGTTATCTACCACACAAAAAAATGGATTTTTTTAAGTATTTGTTTTGAATTTTTTCTGACCGGTTGCAAATGAGCCTGGGCATCGAAACGCCGCACTCCTTCTTTCATGGTTTCTTTATACTTTATTTACAACAATATAGATCAAACAATTCAATAATGCAACAAATTATTGCAAAACCCATTAATGCAAACACGACAAATAATTCAAATTAATAGATAATCCAAAAGAAATGAATAATCCAATCAAATAAATTGTTCAAGTAACAAAAAATGAATTTTAAATAAATTTAGACATTACTATCTCCTATATGCTCAGCGAGATTCTCCTTCAACTGACGACGAGAGGTCTAGTATTCAATCTTCCGACACGCATCAAGAAATGCTTGAATGCATCATGTGTGCATACGAGGTTTAATGATGACGCCAATATCTTCATAATCAACGGGACTTGGCACATCCCTCCCATCCTCTATGATCATATTGCATAGGATCACACAAACATGTCATGATATTTGTCAAGACATGTTCTAGAAATGAGCAGGCCATCGAACAATCAAGAACCTTGCTTGCAACACTCTGGTTTCCTCTCAATATCTTTCCTTTGAGCTTCTTACACCTTGAAAAAATGCTTATGTTTCCTGCTCCCAGGATTAGAAAAATTCTTTAAAAATATCGACCAAGATGGATAATGCCCTCGGTTAGATAGTAGCCTTGGTCATAGTGATGGTCATTCAATCACCCTGAAGTTGCAAGGTGGAGAGGTACCACCAGCTAGTCTTGTAAACAAATGAGATCTCTGCAGGACATTGATGTCATTATGAGATTCGGGCAACCCAAAGTAGTGGTTTGAGAAATCTTTGGAGGCAGTAACTTCCAAAATTATTGTTGGATCCTTGCAACGTTCGGTGAATTGGTCGTAGCAAGTTGCAGGATAAATCTCTCACCACCAATGCATACAATCAAGACTCCCTAGCATCTGGACCAGCCTTTTGCTTTATGAACCGCTAGAGGTCTGGTTGTGTCCTCTACATTGGGTCCCCCAAGATATTGCTCTCCATACACACTCACAATAGTTCCAGCAAACATTTCTATGCACTTTATAATTATATCTTCAACCATTCAACAATTTGTCATCCCATGGATTTGTGGGAGAGCCATATGTAACCATCCAAAGTGTCGCGATCACCTTCCTAAAATGATATGCCTCGACTAGCCGACGAGTCGCTGGTTGGTCCGATCCTTCACGGCACTTGCAAAATAAGAATGAACAGCGGCAACAAAAGTCGCAGAAAAATAAACAGATGTAGAAGAGGAGAAGCCTTTGAATCCAACTGAGATAGCAAGAAGCCAAAGAAGTAGACTTTATACCGAATATTGATACGAGATCAACACAGGCACAGCAGCAACGAAACCCTAGGAATCGCAAGAACGCATCATGGGTGCCCCTCGCCGTGAGGCGTTTTTCTGATATTTTTGTATTCAACTGTCCAAAAAGCTGACCCCTTGATACAACTCACGATACCTTAATATAAGGCGATTCCCACCAGCCGTATGTACGGCCGTGTAAAACTCTAACCGAAACTAACAAAAAACGATCCTCTTCTTTTACATCTTGGAGAGATACATTTATTTAAGCTAGCCAACTAACTTGTACGTGGATGACTTTTCTAAACTAGTAGTACTCTTTAACTCTTAAACTAATTAATCTCTCCGGCCACGCTGATCACGGGCCTAAACTAAAATAAACTTGGTTGCTTGCACACTTGGGACTACTTCCGTACATGAAAAGCTCAATACTAATTCACCTCGGCGGAGTCCTGGAGTTTGGCTTCACCGTGTCCTTCTTTAGCTAGATTGGTGAAATCTCAAAGAACAATGAGCCAAGTTGTAACATGTTTGGGGTTACACATGGCTTCTGCCCAATACTTGGAGCTGGCCCGAGTAAACCTGCAGCAGGAAGGATAATTGTGGCATTGATGGGTATATCATCCTCTCCCTCTTGAATCGAAGCCGTCTTCGGTTTCGAAACAAGCGTTGCAATTCTTTTTCCGAGGAGAAATATTAACATCTATCTTGATGACATTAACAAACATTGGTCGCAGCATATGTCGTTTACCATTATTCCAAAATGAATAAGTGTTGAACCTCCCGTCATGTGTGGCACCACGATCATATTGTCATGGCCTTCCCAACAATAGGCGGCATGCATCCATTGGCAAAACATCACATATCACCGTATCAGTATAGTCGCCAATCAAAAAAAATATGCGCACCATGTGTGTAACTTTCAATTTTCCAGTGTGATGCATCCACTCAACACGATGGGGCTGTGGATGTTTCCACACAAGTAATCCTAAAGACTCCACTAATTCCTTGCTGATTGCATTGGTGTAGCTTCCACCATCGATAATCAGCTTGCAATTGGTGTCATTGATTTTGCACTAAGACTGAAAAACATTCCAGCGATGTTCATTATCCTCAATGCAATCCTCTTGCACGCGTTGCACCATCAAAGATGGATATGATTCAGCAGCTTCAAAACTCGCAACCACATTTTCAGCATTCTTAGATTTTTCACTAGAAGTGTCAGAAACTGCCTCTTCATCACTAGCGGATGCATATCCATCTCTCGTGAGCAACACTCTTTTCTCATTAGGACATTCACGCTTCATATGTCCTCTTCCTCTATACTTGAAACACTCTATGTCACTAATGCGTCCGGTCGACTGTGCACTAGAATCAACCATCGACAATCTTGATTTTGTAGCATCCTTTTGCACGGAACCATGAGAGCGATTTGATGATGTCGCCCTGGAGCTAGGACCGATATCCTCACTCTTATATTGTGAGCGTCGTCATGTGTTCAAAGTGGTACTGGGAACTGTGTTGACTTGACGCCGCTTAATCTGTTGTTCCACACGCACAGCTTGGTGAACAAGATCTTGTATGTTGTAGTAGACCATCATCTCAACACAATCCTGCACCTCGATATTTAGCCCGTTAAAGAAACGTGCCATGGTCGCCTCCGGATCCTCCGTTGTCCCTGTACGTATCATAAGCAATTCCATCTCCTTGTAATATTCATCAACACTCATATTACCTTGAGAGAGCCACTGCAACTTGTTGTACATATCTCTTTTATAGTGCTCAGGAACAAAAGGACGCCTCATGAATTCTTTCATACCTCGCCAAGTCGTCGGGCGATGTCTTGAACGACAAATTTGATTCCACCAAATTAGCGTGTAACCAGTGAACTCAATTCCAGCAAGTTGAACTTTCTTCTCATCGCTATAATGATGGGCATCAAAAATTTGATTAACACGCATCTCCCACTCCAAATAGCCTTCTGGTTCGCACTTGCCGGAGAACGAAGGGATTGAAAATTTTATGCGCCCAATTCCATCATCCAAAGGCACATGCACAGCTTGACCAACTCGATCATGCACTCCACCACGAACGGAAGTTTCAGGACGAGGCTCATAGTGTCGTGGTCGTGGCGCGTACCCTGCCTGGTCAACGCCATCATCGAAACCATCATCTCCACCATGAGGGTGTGCCGCCAAATGGCGATCATGCACGCCGACATGTCCATCGTGAGCCGGTGGTGCATAACGCAGTGGAGCAGCCGGAGCAGTCTGTGGTGATGCAGAATTCATTGTCGGCATATTGATGATGTCTGCCAAACCATCGAACCGAGTGATCAGGACATCTATCCTTTTGCCGAGCGCATCATGACATTGCTTGATGTAGTTGCATGTGTGGTCAAAACCATCCCAAATATTTTAAGGAATATCATCCGTGTATACTGGACGTACAATTTCCTCAGAATCAGCAGCAGCCTCATCATCCTTGTTGACCGATATCGACATCTTGATCAACACAGTACCATGAACAACCTTAGCTCTAAATACCACTTGATATGCCTCGACAGTCCGATCCTTCACGGCACTTGCAAAATAACAATGAACATCGGCAACAACAGTCGCAGAAAAACAAACAGATGTAGAAGAGGAGAAGCCTTTGGATCCAACTGAGATAGCAAGAAGCCAGAGGAGTAGACTTATACCGAATATTGATACGAGATCAACACAGGCATACCAGCAACGAAACCCTAGGAATCGCAAGAACACATCATGGGTGCCCCTCACCGTAAGGCATTTTTCTGTTATTTTTATATTCAACTGTCCAAAAAGCTGACCCCTTGATACAACTCACGATACCTTAATATAAGGTGACTCCCACCAGCCGTATGTACGGCCGTGTAAAACTCTAACCGAAACTAACAAAAAACGATACTCTCCATTTACATCTCGGAGAGATACATTTATTTAAGCTATCCAACTAGTCCTGACCATCTCAGGCCCGGCCCTAAAATCCAGGGCCTAGGCCCGATGGGCTTGACCGTGGGCCCGTCTTGGGCCTGAGTTTTGAGCCCACCAGCAAGGCCTGGGCGGGCTTGGGCTTAGCATATTGACATTTTAAGGAAGAGGTCCAGCTCACGGCCCTAAGCCCTAAGGGCTTTTCAGGGCTTTTTATCAGATGGGCCGGGCTTGGGCTTGAAAAGTAGGCCCGATGGTAGGGCCTGGGAGGGCCTGGGCCTTAGTTTTCTACCATGGACTTTTTTAGGCCCGGCCCAAGCCCGGCCCGGCTCGGCCCATGGCCAGATATATAGCCAACTAACTTGCACGTGGATGACTTTTCTAAACTAGTACTCTTTAACTCTTAAACTAATTAATCTCTTCGGCCACATTGATCACGAGCCTAAACTAAAATAAACTTGATTGCTTGCACGCTTGGGACTACTTCACCGTACATGAAAAGCCCAATACTAATTCACCTCGGTGGAGTCCTGAAGTTTGGCTTCACTGTGTCCTTCTTTGGCTCGATTGGTGAAATCTCAAAAAGCAATGAGCCAAGTTGTAACATGTTTGTGGTTACACATGGCTTCTGCCCAATACTTGGAGCCGGCCCGAGTAAACCTGCAGCAGGAAGGATAATTGTGGCATTGATGGGCACATCATAAAAGGGGGAAAACCCATGAGATGGAAGGCATTTCTTCGTTGCTGGAAGAAAGGTTCATTGGCTTTCATGTCATCAGAAATTCGAGAAAATAGCTGTCCCGCCATGCGGAAGCATCGTCGAATCACGTACCACAAGAAGGTACAAACCAACACAATCACACATGAGATGGATGTGACATTGGATTGTTGTAACATCCCAAATTTTCAATTTGAAATGTTATACACTAGAACATCATTGCATATCATATTTATTGCATTTTGGTTGATCCTAGAAATTTCTCGCAACTCAAGGATCCCAGGAGAGAGTTGGGGATTTCGTTGTTTTCATATTTGAGTTGTCTCAATTTTTGAAAATAGGATCATTTGATTTTATTTATTTTATCTTTAATAATTGTTATTTCAAAAATATGAGAGAGGGAATAAAATGACTTTCCCAAAATAAAGAAATATTGAGGTAATAAAAAATCAAATAAGATTTTATTTGGTTTTATTCGCTATTTTATTTGAATTTAAGAAAAATGCGCGTTTTTCAAAATTGCATTTAAGCCCCAAATAAATGTTCATACTGTAGGGCTTGATTTTAGAAGCCGGGAACAATTTATTTCGGGATTTTTAGAGTACGTTTAGTATTTATTTTATTTGTTTTTCTGTGTGTTATTATTAAAAAAACGCGAACCGACTTTGGGCCGTATCCGAGCGGGACTCCGCCCGGGGGCAGCCTTTAAATAGCACCGCCCCGAGCCGCCCCAGCCCATCAGCGCCGGCGCCAGCCCACCCGCGCCCGAAACCCTAACCCTAGCCGCGCGCCGCCGCCGCCGCCCCACGCCGCCGCCGCCCACGCCGCTACCCGCGCCGCCGCCGCCCGAGGTAGTCGTCGGCGGTTGGTTTTTTTAAAGCCGCGGTTTATTTCTTTTTAGATTCGTTTTTTTAGAACGGTTTTTTCGGTTTAGTCTATTTAGTGAACGTTCGCTCGGTTCGTTCGTTTTAACGAACGTGTTCGTCGTTTAGATCCAGTTAACGAACGTTCGTTCGTTAAACTGTTCGTCGTTTTTCTTTTTCTCGGATTAAATCCGCGATTTTTCTGATCGCGATTTCTGATCCGATTTTCGTTTTAGTATAACTTCTCGCTCGTTTATCGGAATCAGACGATTCAAGCGCGTGGAGTTTCGTCTCGAAACCCTCTTTCCGTTTAACCAACTCAAACAAGTTTTTGTTTTATAAAAATTGCCCTAGATCCAGGATAGTAATCGAAGCCTATTTTCTTTTGCCGTTTGTCTTTCGTTGCTTCGTTCGATTTGATTCTTTTTGCCAACCAGAGTTCTTAAGTTAAACTTTCTGGTTAAGTCTCTTATTTGAGTTTTACATGTGCATTAGTTGAGTACTTATTGTATGCTTGTTTGTTTGCGATAGAGTACCCGGAGTGCGCCGCTTGTTACTTCGAATCACTAGGTTTACCGGATCATCAGCAAGGCAAGTAACACTCTGATCATACCTTCTACTATCCAGTTTTATTGCATTAGATCAAACCTCAAACATTGCATGATTAGGATCTAATTAAATTGTGGGTGGGAAGTAGTTGAGGTAGTATCTATTACCTGTTTATTATCAAACCTTTGGGAGTTACTTCTACGTTTGCTTACTATTGCTATGCTATGCTAGTAGACGTGGATTGGGTGAGTGATATCCATGACAGATGTGAGATTTCTTTTAAATCAATGGTTTATCTAAGGTGGCAACTTAAATACACATCTGGGTGGATTGAGGTACCTGGGTATTCCAGGATTGCCTGTTTTCTTTTGGACCGCCACCCAGGTTCAAAGGGATCATGAAATTATTCATGCTAGAAACTTCTGTGTGCAGCCACAAGCTATTATGGGCTCTAGCATAGTTGACTAAGTCATGCAAACTCTTACAATGGTAGACTAGCAGATGTAGGGGATGTAGGTGGTACGGTCTACCCATCGTAAGGTGCTAGCGCTTCTGAAAGACTATGTCTCAGTCATCCGTTTCTCAAACACCATGTAGTGCGAGAAATCCAACGAAGGAGATCGAGTCTTGTGGGGAAAAGTACGCAAACCTCTGCAGAGTGTATAAACTAATCATGGTTAGCCGTGTCCCCAGTTATGGACATCTTGAGTATCTAGTACTTGGATTATCATGTGAATCTCAACATGTTACTATAAAATTAAGTTTGATGGGTTTGTTTAATGATGTTTAATTGGGATTGAGAATGCTGTCAACCATTCTCAATGTTTAACAACCACCATGATAGTTAAATAAATTTATTCCTTTGCAGTAGGGAAAAATTGGCTTTTTGCAAAACTGTAACCATAGAGCTTTCCACCAGCCAAATATGCATATAGTATAGATGTTTCATTCCATTACTCTCTATGTGTTACATTGCCAGCATATTCCATGTGCTGACCCATTTTCGGGCTACAACGTTAATGTTGCAGACTTTTCAGACGACGATTAAGGAGTTTTAGGTCGTGATTCTATACTCAGTGATGCCTTTGGAGTTGATGGACTCACTTATCTTCCAAGCCTTCCGCTGTTATCGTTATTAGATGGCCTTAAGCCATATTTATTGTAATAAGTTCTCTTTTGAGACACTCGATGTTGTAATAAGTGTGTGATTGCTACTCTGTTATAAATCCTTCAAGTACTGTGTGGTGTCAGCATTACTTATCCAGGGATGACACTGGAGCATAGAGATTGGACCGTTTGAGGTCTGGTTGCTACAATTGTGCTCCGACAAAATGCCGCATGAGCTGATATCTCTAGAAGCAAGTTATCAAGTTTTCACAGATCAGACAAATTTTACTTGATACTTCATCCTAATGCTCAAGCAGGGACATGTTTTGTTTTCATATGCACCTCTCTAATTATATTGGGTTCTGGCTTGTAGACTTACCCATAGGTTCTCTGTTGTCGAAATGAAGTGTCAACGATCATCCCATGGGGAAACCCTAGCTGCCAAAAAAACAATCTCCTCCCCCCTCCACCTCTGGCCGTCGCTTTGGTGCCATAAGGTGGAGGGGAGGGGATTATGTTCTCTCGTCATTTATGTAGTAGATTTCCAGGTCAGGGTGACGGTGCTCCGATGGTGATTGTGGTATTATTTCAAATAGACGCCATCCGGCTCCAATCATGTCTCTGTGATGCTTGGCACGGTGTTGCTGAGGAACCCTAGAATTTTCCCCATTGATCTTCATGGATAACGGGTTGGTTATCTGTGTTGTTTGTCGATGTAGTTCCATATTCATTAGTGGCAGCAACATCGTCTTCTTTGACAACCTCTTCGTTCGAGCCTTTGCGAGCAAAGTCGTCGGCTTGGTCTAGCGATACTAGCGCGGTTCCCTGTCTAGATCAGCCCCTCCCTAGCCAATATGCTTGGTGTGATTGTCATTCTCCGTCATATGTGGTGGTCTATGCTACCTCTTGAGCACTGCGTTGGTTTTCCCTTGAAGAGGAAAGGGTGATGCAGTAAAGCAGCGTAAGTATTTCCCTCGGTTTTTGAGAACCAAGTATCAATCCAGTAGGAGACCACGCGCGAGTCACCTCGTACCTACACAAAAAAATAAGAACCTCGCAACCAACGCGATAAAGGGGTTGTCAATCCCTTCACGTCCACTTGCAAGAGTGAGATCTGATAGATATAATGATAATAAGATAAATATTTTTGGTATTTTTATGATATATATTGAAAGTAAAGATTGCAAAATAAAATAGATTGGAAACATGTATGATGGAGAATAGACCCGGGGGCCATAGGTTTCACTAGTGGCTTCTCTCAAGATAGCATAAGTATTATGGTGGGTCAACAAATTACTGTCGAGCAATTGATAGAAAAGCGAATAATTATGAGAATATCTAGGTATGATCATGTATATAGGCATCATGTCCGTGACAAGTTGACCGACTCCTGCCTGCATCTACTACTATTACTCCACACATCGACCGCTATCCAGCATGCATCTAGAGTATTAAGTTCATAAGAACAGAGTAATGCCTTAAGTAAGATGACATGATGTAGAGGGATAAACTCATGCAATATGATGTAAACCCCATATTGTTATCCTCGATGGCAACAATACAATACTTGTCGTTTCCCTTTCTGTCACTGGGATCGAGCACTGCAAGATTGAACCCAAAGCTAAGCACTTCTCCCATTACAAGAAAGATCAATCTAGTAGGCCAAACCAAACTGATAATTCAAAGAGACTTGCATAGATAAACTTGATCATAAACCCACAATTCATCGGATCTCGACAAACACATCGCAAAAGAAGATTACATCGAATAGATCTCGAAGAGTATCGAGGACTTTGTATTGAGATCCAAAGAGAGAGAAGAATTCATCTAGCTACTAGCTATGGACCCGAAGGTCTGATGTAAACTACTCACACATCATCGGAGGGGCCATGAAGTTGATGTAGAGGCCCTCCGTGATCAATGCCCCCTCTGGCGGAGCTCCGGAAAAGGCCCCAAGATGAGATCTCTTGGGTACAGAAGGTTGCGGCGGTGGAAATAGGGTTTCGTGGTGCTCCTAGATGTTTGCGGGGTATATGGATATATATAGGAGGAAGAAGTAGGTGGGTGGAGCAACGAGGGGCCTGTCGTGGATCTAAGACTGACATTACGTAGAATGGGGGGTAGGTATGAGGAGGCAAGATCCTAGCTATGGCAAAGTTGTACAGACGAGTTTTACGAGTTCAGGCCCTTCGCGGAGGAGGTAACAACCCCACGTCTCGGTGCCCGGAGGCGGTCGACTAGATTGTGTGTGTGTGTGTGTGTTTACAGGGGGTGTGAACCCTTGTGCCAATGGAGGGGGGTGGCTTATATAGAGTGCGCCCAGACCCCAGCCAGTCCACGTTACGAAGGGTTTAAGCTACATCAAGAGGGGGGCGTTACTGGTAACGCTAGCAATAAAGTGACATAAATGCCTATTAAGTCTATGAAGTAAACGTCCGACCGTTGTCGTGCAGAGTGACTTTAGATCTTTTGTCCGTCGAGTGATAGTTGTCGTGGTCGAGTGACTTTGAGTCTTCTGAGTGGAATGCTTCGTAGTCGAGTGGATGATGCTATCCCTCGAATGCTTCTGGTTTTAGGATGATGTCCTAGGGGAGGGTTTCTAGGTCAGGCCTATGACCCTACCCTAGGTACATAGCTTCATCATTAGCCCTCGAATGGTTCAGGGTTCGAGTGGAGGAGGAGTTGAGAACACCTCCCATTCAACTTTCGCGCTTCGGAAGCGTCTTATTGGGACCAAATGAGCAATCACGATGACTTCAACTTCCTTTTCGGTTGCCTTGATCCATTCTTGGTTCTGCCGAGTGAACTTTTACTGCTAAGCTTCAAGTGCTGATATGGGAAAAATCTTCCATCTGACAAGTTGCTTTGCTGCTCGCGGATATTGTGGGATTCAAATTTTGGGAAGCGCGCGGGGCGGAGGAGGCCGCAATAATTGGGTTTGATTAGGCAGGGCTGCCTCGATCACTATGCCACCTTTTTCGCCACGTATCGCGTGCATGACTGTTGCGGGATTTGATAGGATTGCATGGACCCATGGGTTAGCCACTCGGAAACGACCTCATATAAGGTGCCGGATTGGGGTATTTTGCACAGTGCGTTCCCATTTTTCCTATTTCTCCCCTGTTTTCTCCGCCACATCCACCTCTGCTCCCGGCGCCGCCGCTCTGTTCGAGCTCCACCCGTTGCAATGGGGAAGGAGAAGACGATGGCCTTGGAGCGCGTGAAGAAGGCGACGACGAAGGCGAAGGGGAAAAAGTCCAGCCGGGGCGGATCTTCGTCGAGGTCTGGCCTGCCGCGTGGCTGGATCTAGGGCGATTGGATTCGGTCGACGATTAGTCAGGACAACATCGACGATCTGGCCGAGGGGGGGTCTGATTCCCCACAAGTTAGCGCGGCTCTCGGAGGATGAGACCGAGCCGCGGTCGTGGGAGGGTGAGTGCGTTCTCCTCGCCACTCATGTTGACTGCGGGTTTTCTTTGCCTCCCCATCCTTTTTTCCGAGGCTTCTTGAACTTCTTTGGAGCACAACTCCACCACTTTTCCCCCAACACCATCATGTACCTTGCTGCCTTCGTGTCCATGTGCGAGAATTTCTTGGGTTGTAGACCACACTGGGGCCTCTTCAAGCACATTTTCACGTGTCGTTCTTAGTCGGTCCAGAAGGCCAACCCGAGTGATGAGAGGACGCATGTGATCCAGATGTGTGGGGGCCTTGGGATTCAAATGAGAGGTAGAAGCACTTTCCCAGCCATGATCCTCCCTGAGTCAGTCCTATGATGGCAGTCGACCTGGTTCTATTGCGAAGACCAGCCGACTCCAGGTCAGTCGACTGGACTTCCCCCCTTTTCCATGGCTCGAGTCGAGAAGCCCTCCGCCTTGAAAGTGGCCCCGGAGGAGAAAGCGGAGGTGAAGGTGCTGGTTGAGCGGGTGGTCCAACTCGTCCGTGATGGAATGACCGACATGGATTTGCTGGAGGTCTTCCTTAAGCGATGCATTCAGCCGCTTCAAGCTCATGACCATCCGATGTGGATGTATTCGGGCATTGGGGATTCCACTCGGATCCACCCAGAAGAGGTCGACGAGGATACGGTGGGGAAGTGGCTGAGGGGTATCACTGGCAACAAAGATAACCCCACGGGGTCCAGGAGAGTCCCTCCATTCAACAACTCACACAAACCAGATAAGGTTCAACTCTAAATTGCCGAGTGTTCTCTTGATTTATCATGTAACTGCTTGTTGTCAACCGACTGATTTTTGCTTCACTTGTTATCTTTCATGCCCTTATTGAGATGTACTCGATGCCCAACGGGGAGCAGGAGCAGGATCCAGAGGGAGAAGTGAGCGGAGGTGAGAGCGGCGAGTGGCACTCTGATGAAGAGGAGGATGAGGAGAGTGACGACCCGAGTGATGAAGAAGAGGTCGACTCACCTCCCCGTAGGGAAAGGCGATCCAAGCACACTCACGACCCAACAAGCGTCCCTGACAAAGCGACCGCGCCGACTGGGCAGACGTCAAAGCGCCCTCGGACATCTTCTCCAGCACCGACTGAGAAGGCACCGAAGAAACCGAAAGCTGCGCCGTCAAAACCGCAGAAGGCCTTGTCCAAGATCAAAGTGGCCGTTCCTAGTGTTTCCTGGTAATAGTTGGACCTGATTTCTTGGTTTAGTACGAATGGAATCTTGGTCGACCCACCGTGATAGACATGACCGACTGAATCTTGAAATTTGTAGTGTTGCTACCTCCGGGACCTCCACCCACAGGTATGAAGATGAAGAGATGGAAGATGCAGTCACCTCCAACCCGGGTACAACTCTCGTAATCCTGTCTTCAGTTACTCGGCCATTTTACTGGTCGATTAAATTATGGCGATTGATCTGGGGTCGACTGAATCTTGGTGACTGATCTTTTTGCAGCTCCTCCCAATGTCATTGAACTTCCAGATGACGTCGAGGACGTGCCGCTGAGGCCCAGGAGGAACAAGAAGGCATCAGCTGGCAAGACGTCCCAATCGGAGCTGGCAGCAGAGCCAGTGATTCAACAACCTGAAGATGTGACTTGAGCTTCTGTTACTTTCGCTGATCCAGTATCAAGTGAACGCCCACATCGCCGACTGCACCAGTGTTGGCTTTGACCATCCAACTTCATGCCTCGGAACGTCAAGCTGCCGCGACTGAGCCGCTAACTTCATTCTTCACCAGCCATCACATTCCAGAAGATCAGGTAGGCGCCGCTGCAGAAGCCATTCGCCAAGCCCGCATAATGATGGAGCGGGTGAAGGTGGTGCATGAAAACAGTCATGCTGCTTATGACGCAAGTGCGGCCCTTCGAGCCAATGTCCAGGTAAGATGGCTTCCGACTGAACTCTTATCTTGTTGCTTGTTCTGTTAGGATATGCTACCTGAAAACCTTTCTCCATGCAACTTCTTGTTATTTTGCACTTCGCATCTGCACCCAGTGGGTGTTTGGCGTCTTTGTTGTTTCACTCTTCCACTCGTTTTGGGTGAACCATGTCGAGTGGAATCTGAACCAGTGGGGGCACACTAAGTGCACCCACTAGGTGTAGTCCTTGAGACCGCAGTCGACTGCTGGCAATTGGTTGGGGTCTGAGTATATCTTTCTCTCTTCTTCTTCTTCTTCTTCTTTTCTTTTTTCACTCGGTCTGGGAAGACCATGTCGAGTGGAATCTGAATTAGTGGGGGCACGATAAGTGCACCCACTGGGTGTAGTCCCCGAGACTACTGTAGAATGTTTGATTCTGCAGTAGTCTTTCAAGTTTTATTCACTCGGAAGCAAATGATCTTTGATCTTGTCCATTGACATATCTTTTACTGATTGTAGAAATCATGTGCACTTATCTCCAAGTTTGCTGAATTCGAGGAAAAGCAGAGACAACTCAACCTTGACTTGGAGCTGGCCCATCAGAACTTGAAAAAGGCTAAAGATGAAGTGGCTAGTACGGAAGGTAATGACCTGTCGACTGTTTATCTTGACCATCCCTCAAGTTATCTCTTCGTTCTTCTGTTTGACCCAAATGTATATTTTGCAGAGCAAATGAGGCAGGCTCTGGTGAAGAAGGACCTCGATCTTGCAGCTGCGCAAAAGGAGGCTCAGGAGAAGACTGCACTTGCTGATAAGAAGCCGGCTTCGGTCGGTGCACTAGAGGAGGAAATCACCAAGCTGAAGGCGTATCTTACCGAGTCCAACCGAGAGGCGACTCGTCTGAAGAAAGATAAAGTGACTCTAAATGAGTAGCTGGAAGGCATGTCTCATAGGAGAAACGACCTGGAAGCTTATCTGAAAGCACTTGCCAAGAAGCTCTTCCTTATGCTCGAAGGTACTTTTCTTTATCCGACTGATTTACTGTTTGCAAGTCATCGTGAACCGGTCGACTCATTAATTCTTTGAATCTATAGAGTTTTGCCAAAACTTTGAAGAAGAAACTGGATGGATCGAAACGGGCTTGGACCTCATCCATTCTCCTGTCGGCGATGAGGCTGCCATGAACGTGCTCTGGATGGAATCCCGTGTTGCTAGTGTTACAAGCTATCTTGCTCGCCTGAAGGTGGCGGTGTCGCGCATTGATACAACACTTTGGCCAAGGGCAACGCTTCAAAATGACCTCAAGTCTCTGATGACTCGACTCAATGAGGTTCCTGGTCGAGTGCAAGAATGGAAGAAGTCTTCTACACGATGCAGTGCTGACGTGGCTCTGTCACTGGTTTGGGTCCACTACAAAGAAGCTCGAGAAGAGAAGCTGGCAGAGATCAAGGTTTCCAACACCAAAAGGCATGACTTCCAATCCTTCATGGAAACCTTCATTGATGTTGCCACTCGGATTGCTGACGGAATTGATCTGGACGAGTTTGTCGAGCCTGCAAGTCCTTCTCCTGTGGAGTGAACAAACTTTAAACTTCGCCTTAAATTTACCTCGGAATGCCGAGTGATTTTGTAACCATTAAACTGCTTCGGGCCTGATGCCCGAGTACTTTTATCCGTGTTCTAGAACTTTAGGATTTATCTGAACTTGGTTTACCTTCTGAATATGTCTGTGTTTGCCTTCGAGTGGAACTTATTTCTTCACTCAGAATAATCTTTGTATTTGTAATGCAGCTCTGAGGGGGGGCGTAATCAGTCGACCCGCACCTCATTGTCTTCGCAGATAAGGATGGAGCGGAGACTATATTTGTGTCGAAGCTCCGAGGACAGATCGCGGATGACCTGCGCCTCGTCGTCCTTGCGGACAAGGATGGAGCGGACATTGTATTTGTGTCGAAGCTCCGAGGACAGATTGCAGTCGACCTGCGCCTCGTCGTCCTTGCGGATAAGGATGGAGCGGACATTGTATTTGTGTCGAAGCTCCGAGGACAGATCGCGGTCGACCTGCGCCTCGTCATCCTTGCGGATTGGGATGGAACATGTTTTTATACTTTGGCGAGTACTAGACTGCAGCTAAGCCTCCGAGTGGAAGGGTCGCTCACCACTTGGTAGGATTTTGTCAAACTTAGGCGAGTACTGGACTGCAGCTAAGCCCCCGAGTGAGAGGCTTGCTCATCACTCGGTAAGGTTTTTCAAACTTAGGCGAGTACTGGACTACAACTAAGCCCCCGAGTGAGAGGGTTGCTCACTACTCGGTAGGATTTTTCAAACTTAGGCGAGTACTGGACTACAGCTAAGCCCCTGAGTGAGAGGGTTGCTCAACACTCGGTAGGATTTTTCAAACTTAGGCGAGTACTGGACTGCAGCTAAGGCCCCGAGTGAGAGGGTAGCTCACCACTCGGTAGGATTTTCCAAACTTAGGCGAGTATTGGACTGCAGCTAAACCCCCGAGTGAGAGGGTTGCTCACCACTTGGTAGGAATTTTCAAACTTAGGCGAGTACTGGACTGCAGCTAAGCCCCCGAGTGAGAGGCTTACTCACCACTCGGTAGGATTTTTCAAACTTAGGCAAGTACTGGACTGCAGCTAAGCCCCGGGTGAGAGGGTTGCTCACAACTCGGTAGGATTTTTCAAACTTAGGCGAGTACTGGACTGCAGCTAAGCCCCCGAGTGAGAGGGTTGCTCACCACTCGGTAGGATTTTTCAAACTTAGGCGAGTACTGGACTGCAGCTAAGCCCCCGAGTGATAGGGTTGCTCACCACTCGGTAGGATTTTTCAAACTTAGACGAAACGGATTCGCAGCTAAGCCTCCGAGTGAGAGGCTTGCTCATCACTCGGTAGGATTTTGTTTTAAAAACTTAGGCGAAACGGGTTCGCATCTAAGGCACCCACCGGGGGATTTAGAACATATAAAAAAGGAACAGCAATCCTTCAAGAGACTGTAAAACTATGTCTTTGATAATCAAACTAAAGGGTACTTCTTATTACATCTCAACAGTCTAAATGCTTAAGTGTAAAAGGGGCGGAGCAGCTCCGCATTCCAAGCGTGTGGCTCGTCTTTCTTGTGCTCGACATTGTATAAGTGGTATGCTCCGTTGTGGAGCACTCTGGTGATAATGAAGGGGCCTTCCCAAGTAGGGGCGAGCTTGTGTGGTTTCTGCTGATCCACTCGAAGAACCAAGTCTCCTTCTTGAAATGATCGACCCCTCACGTTTCTAGCGTGGAATCGACGCAAGTCTTGCTGATAAATGGTCGACCGGATCAGGGCCATCTCTCTTTCCTCTTCCAGGACATCAACTGCGTCTTGTCGAGCCTGTTCTGCTTCATCTTCTAAGAAAAGCTTGACTCTGGGTGCATTGTGAAGCAAGTCACTCGGAAGTACAACTTCAGCTCCATAGAACAAGAAGAATGGAGTTCGTCCAGTCGACCGATTAGGAGTTGTCCTTAAACCCCAAAGCACTGATGGAAGTTCATCGACCCAGGCGCCTGCCACGTGCTTGAGATCACGCATCAGTCGGGGTTTTAGCCCTTTGAGAATCAATCTATTTGCTCTTTCAGCTTGTCCATTCGACTGGGGATGGGCGATTGAAGCATAGTCGACTCGAGTGCCTTGGGAAGCGCACAAGGCTCTGAACTCATCAGAATCGAAGTTCGACCCATTGTGAGTGATGATGCCGCGCGGAACACCATATCTGAATGTTAACTCTCTGATGAAACTGACCGCAGTACTGGCTTCAAGACTTTTGATAGGTTTGGCTTCAATCCATTTGGTGAACTTGTCGACTGCCACGAGTACATGAGTGAAGCCGCTCCTACTCGTTCTCAGAGGTCCAACCATGTCCAAACCCCAAACAGCGAAGGGCCATACGAGTGGAATGGTCTTCAGGGCTGACGCAGGCTTGTGAGACATGTTGGAGTAAAACTGGCAACCTTCACATATGTCGACTATTTCTTGTGCCATCTCATTTGCCCGTGGCCAATAAAATCCCGCTCGGTATGCTTTGGCCACAATGGTCCAAGAGGACGCATGGTGACCACAGGTCCCCGAGTGGATGTCGTTGAGGATCACTCGACCTTCTTCTGGTGTTATGCATTTCTGGCTGACTCCAGTTACACTTTATCTGAACAGCTGTCCTCTTATCACAGTAAAAGCTTTGGATCGGCCGACGATCTGTCGGGACTCTTCTTCATCCTCTGGGAGTTCCTTCCTAAGAATGTACGCGATGTATGACACTGTCCAGTCGGGAGTGATGACCAAAACCTCCATGATCAAGTCGACCACGGCCGGGACTTTGACTTCAGTCGGATCAGTGGCGCTCTTTGGTTGTGGGGGCTCTTCGGTGAAAGGATCTTCCTGGACTGAAGGTGTATGAATATGTTCCAAAAACACATTACTGGGAATGGCTTCTCTCTTGGAACCTATCTTCGCCAAATCATCCGCTACTTGAATTTTCAGTCGGGGTATGTGATGGAGCTCTAAACCCTCAAACTTCTTCTCTAACTTTCTCACTGCATTACAATAGCCAGTCATAGCCGGGCTTCTGACGTCCCACTCCTTCATTACTTGATTCACCGCCAAATCTGGGTCGCCGTAGACCATGAGGCGACGGACGCAGAGTGACATGGCCATACGCAACCCGTACAAAAGCGCCTCATATTCAGCTTCATTGTTGGAGGAATCAAAATGAATCCGGAGAACATAGCGGAGCTTATCTCCTTGGGGGGGTACCAATACTACCCCAGGACCAGAACCATTCAGCATCTTAGATCCATCGAAGAACATGGTCCAATGGTCCAAGTGAATCTGAGTCGGTAGTTGCTGTTCGATCCACTCGGCGAGGAAATCTACTATTGCCTGGGACTTGATAGCATTCTTTGCCTCAAACTTGATATCCAAGGAAAGGAGTTCAATCGCCCACTTTGCCACTCGACCAGTTGCATCTCTGTTGTTCAGAATTTCTGACAATGTTGCGTCGCTGACGACTGTAATGGAGTGATCAGAGAAATAATGTGCAACCTTCTTCGTGGTCATCTAAATTCCATAAACAAGCTTCTGATAATGTGGATATCTTTGCTTGGATGGAGTCAGAACTTCAGAAACATAGTATACTGGGCACTAAACTTTATAGTCTTTTTCTTCTTCTTCCCGCTCGCAGTACTAGGGAAAACCCTAGTAGTAGCGTTGGTAATTTCCTAGCAGTAGCGCGGGGGCCTGCGCTACTACTAGGGCGCTACAGCTAACTGTTAGCAGTAACGCGGGCGGTACCCGCGCTACTGCTACTTCTAGTAGTAGTAGCGCGGTTGACACCCGCGCTACAACTACTTTGTTGTAGCGCAGGTTAGGGCCCCGCGCTACTACTAACTAATTGAGAATTAAAAAAATTCCATTCATGGCGGCTGCTTCTGCTGGGTGTCATCGTCCTCTCCATCCATGGCTGCTACTGGTCTTGGAGGGGATGAAGTTGTCCATGGTGATACACCTCTCCTTTGCTGCTGCTACAAAAAAAGAGACAAGGATTAGAAGAGGAAGAGAGAGATAGAGAGGAGTAGGTGCAGCAACTCACCGGTGGCCGCCGGAGTTGGAGCCGAAACCCTAGATGACGCCATGGATGGCACTCTGCTCGATCTAAAAGATGAAGAGAGAGAGAGAGAGAGAGAGAGAGAGAGAGAGAGAGAGAGATTGAGAGGAGTAGGAATAACAACTCACCTGTGATTGTGTCCATGGTGGATCTGGCTGGCGCCATGGATGGCGCTCTGCTGGATCTCCCTCTCCTTCAAACATTAGAGAAGGAGGAAGGAGGGGGAGGGGGCTACGGTGGGTGTGGAGGTCGCCGTATTTAGGGGAGGCATGAGGTGCGAGGCCGGCGGTGGTGGTGGATGAGGAAGGGAATCGCGGGTGGGAGGGAGAAGCGGAATGGGAGAGCCTAAGGAGAGAGGGCGGAGAGTGAGGGAGAGAGGAGGGATTCGACCGAGGATATGGAGACTTCACCTACCTTGTACTTAGTAGTAGCGAGGGGTATAAACCCGCGCTACTACTATCAACTTAGTAGTAGCGCGGGTTCATACCCCTCGCTACTACTATGGCATGTCTCGGGGGGGGGGGGCACGACAGAGACTGCTTAGTAGTAGCGAGGGTTAAAAACCCGCGCTACTACTATCAACTTAGTAGCAGCGAGGGGTAAAAAACCGCGCTACTAGTAAGTAGCAGCAGCGAGTGGTATAAACCCGCACTACTAGTAAGCGCCTGTGTATAAGCTTTTCCCTAGTAGTGTCGACCGTGAGTACTGTACTGACAACTTGTCCAGTGACTGCAATATAAAGCAGTAAAGGCTCTTTGCTGATTGGGGCAGCAAGCACCGGCTGGGTGGAAAGAAGGGCTTTGAGTTCTGCAAACGTTGCATCAGCTTCAGGAGTCCACTCGAACTTGTCAGATTTCTTCATCAGTCAGTAAAGAGGAAATGCCTTTTCACCGAGGCGAGAGATGAGTCGATTCAAGGCGGCCAAACAACCAGTAAGCTTCTGGACATCATCCACACGCACAGGGCGCTTCATCCGTAGTATGGCACCAACTTTCTCTAGGTTCGCGTTGATCCCTCGTTCGGAAACGAGGAAACCGAGTAACTTTCCGCCAGGAACTCCGAATGTGCACTTTGATGGGTTAAGCTTGATATCATATCTTCTCAGGTTGGCAAAGGTCAGCCAGCAGGTTGGAACCTTTACACGACTTGATCACAATGTCATCCATGTATGCTTCCACATTCCGACTGATTTGAGTGAGCAGACACTTTTGAATCATCCTCGTGAAATTAGCTCTAGTGTTCTTGAGACTGAATGGCATGGTAACATAACAAAAACAGCCGAATGGTGTGATGAAAGCTGTTTTTATCTCATCGGGTCCATATAGTCGGATCTGATGGTTGATGACCCACAAGTATAGGGGATCTATCATAGTCCTTTTGATAAGTAAGAGTGTCGAACCCAACGAGGAGCAGAAGGAAATAATAAGCAGTTTCCAGCAAGGTATTCTCTGCAAGTACTGAAATAAGTGGTAACAGATAGTTTTGTGATAGGATAATTTGTTACAAGCAACAAGTAACAAAAGTAAATAAAGTGCAGCAAGGTGGCCCAATCCTTTTTGTAGCAAAGGACAAGCCTGGACAAACTCTTATATAGAGAAAAGCGCTCCCGAGGACACATGGGAATTTCGTCAAGCTAGTTTTCATCACATTCGTATGATTCGCGTTCGGTACTTTGATAATTTGGTATGTGGGTGGACCGGTGCTTGGGTACTGTCCTTACTTGGACAAGCATCCCACTTATGATTAACCTCTATTGCAAGCATCCGCAACTACAACAAAAGTATTAAGGTAAACCTAACCATAGCATGAAACATATGGATCCAAATCAGCCCCTTACGAAGCAACGCATAAACTAGGGTTTAAGCTTCTGTCACTCTAGCAACCCATCATCTACTTATTACTTCCCAATGCCTTCCTCTAGGCCCAAATCATGGTGAAGTGTTATGTAGTCGACGTTCACATAACACCACTAGAGGAGAGACAACATACATCTCATCAAAATATCGAACGAATACCAAATTCACATGACTACTAATAGCAAGACTTCTCCCATGTCCTCAGGAACAAACATAACTACTCACAAAGCATATTCATGTTCATAATCAGAGGGATATTAATATGCATATAGGATCTGAACATATGATCTTCCACCAAATAAACCAACTAGCATCAACTACAAGGAGTAATTAACACTACTAGCAACCTACTAGCACCAATCCCGGACTTGAGACAAGAATTGGATACAAGAGATGAACTAGGGTTTTGAGAGGAGATGGTGCTGATGAAGATGTTGATGGAGATTGCCCTCTCCCGATGAGAGGAGCGTTGGTGATGACGATGGCGATGATTTCCCCCTCCCGGAGGGAAGTTTCCCCGGCAGAACAGCTCTGCCGGAGCCCTAGATTGGTTCCGCCAAGGTTCCGCCTCGTGGCGGCGGAGTTTCGTCCGAGGAGATGGCTTCTGATTTTTTCCTCATCGAAAGACTTCATATAGCAGAAGATGGACATCGGAGGGCCACCAGGGGGCCCACGAGGTAGGGGGCGCGCCCAGGGGGTAGGGCGCACCCCCCACCCTCGTGGGCAGGGTGTGGCCCCCCTGGTGAACTTCTTGTGCTCAGTATTTTTTATATATTCTGAAAACGTCTTCCGTGAAGTTTCAGGACTTTTGGAGCTGTGCAGAATAGGTCTCTAATATTTGCTCCTTTTCCAGCCCAGAATCCCAGCTGCCGGCATTCTCCCTCTTTATGTAAACCTTGTAAAATAAGAGAGAATAGGCATAAGTATTGTGACATAATGTGTAATAACAGCCCATAATGCAATAAATATCGATATAAAAGCATGATGCAAAATGGACGTATCAACTCCCCCAAGCTTAGACCTCGCTTGTCCTCAAGCGAAAGCCGAAATCGAAAAATATGTCCACATGTTTAGAGATAGAGGTGTCGATAAAAATAAAATACGGACATGAGGGCATCATGATCATTCTTAGAACAACAACTTATATAATTCTTGTCATATGATTTCTTATGCTAGAGTAATAATTCAATCACAATTTCAAGTATGAATCGTAAACTTCATTGAAAACTAACAAACTATAATCTCAGTCATTGGAGCAATTGCAATTTATCATAACATAGGAAAGAGTCAATGTATAAGAGCTTTTCAGCAAGTCCACATACTCAACTATCATATAGTCTTTCACAATTGCTGACACTCACGCAATACTTATGGGTATGGAGTTTTAATCGGACACAGAGAAAGATAGGGGCTTATAGTTTTGCCTCCCAACGTTTTACCTCAAGGGTAATGTCAACAATAATAGTTCATGAAAACTCACATCCAATTAGCCATATATACCAGGATCTTTCCAACATACTGTGCTTGCCAAAGGATAAAATGTAAAAAGGAAGGGTGAAGATCACCATGACTCTTATGCAAGGTAGGAGATAAAAGTAAAAGATAGGCCCTTCGCAGAGGGAAGCAGAGGTTGTCATGCGCTTTTATGGTTGGATGCACAAAATCTTAATGCGAAAGAACGTCACTTTATATTGCCACTTGTGATATGGACCTTTATTATGCAGTCTGTCGCTTTTATTTCTTCCATATCACACGATCGTATAAAGCTTATTTTCTCCCACACTAATAAGTCATACATATTTAGAGAGCAATTTTTATTGCTTGCACCGATGACAACTTACTTGGAGGATCTTACTCAATCCATAGGTAGGTATGGTGGACTCTCATGGCAAAACTGGTTTAAGGGTATTTGGAAGCACAAGTAGTATCTCTACTTGGTGCGATGAATTTGGCTAGCATGAGGGGGAAAGGCAAGCTCAACCATGTTGGATGATCCATGACAATATAATTTATCTCAGATGTAAGAAAACATAACCCATTATGTTGTCTTCCTTGTCCAACGTCAACTCTTTAGCATGTCATATTTTAATGAGTGCTCACAATCATAAAAGATGTCCAAGATAGTATATTTATATGTGAAGACCTCTCTTTCTTTATTACTTCCTATTAATTGCAACGATGACCAAAACTATGTTTGTCAACTCTCAACAACTTTTATTCATCATACTCTTTCTATGTGAGCTCATTACTCTCCATAAGATCCATATGATCTGTTTGTTTCCTTTTTTATTCTTTTTCTTTTCTATTATTCACTTAGGATCATGGCAAAATAATCAAGCCCTTGACTCAACACTAATCTTTATTATATAGCTCACGGACTCGATTACATAGAGGAATTATAAAGAAAAACTCATAACTAGATCATACTAAAACTTTTATTCTACTAGATCAAGATATTACCAAAAGGATCGAACTAAGAAAAATGGTAAAGATAAAAGTGATGGTGATACGATACCGGGGCACTCCCCCAAGCTTGGCAGTTGCCAAGGGGAGTGCCCATACTTGATACTCAATTCTTCTTTGTTGGTGAATAAGGTGATGGTTTTGTTGATGGCGTAGGCTTCTTCCTTAATTTGCGCTTGAGGACAGAATTTTGGTCCCTTAGGTCCTCGATCTCCTGTTCCAGGCTCAGTATCTTTTTGCATAGTTCCTGCTTGTTTTCCTGCAAGAGGCGAAAAGGGATAAACTCGATCTTAGGTTTCTTTACTCTACCCGGGAGGCTTGACTTTTTGAACTCCACATGCATGTCCCCAGGTTGAGGTAGTGGGACTTCATCTTCATCTGAGCTCGTCTCCTCCTTTCCCTTGGGTTCATATTCCTCTTCTTCTTCCGTAGTCGAACCACAATGCTCCACATCCCCATAGACCTTAGGATCTGCAAGGTAATCAGCCACATAGCTTTCTCCTTCCAAATCCTGGGATGACATGTTTCTCTATCTGCAGCAGGACAACTCAAAATAAAGACAAGAGATATTTGCGTGATACGGGAGTCAAAACCCCCGGGGGATTATATAATGAATTTTTACCGACCAAAATACGTGTCGTGTACGAAAACGGAGCCCGGAGAGCGCACGAGGTGCCCACGAGGTAGGGGGCGCGCCCAGGGGGGTAGGGCGCGCCCTCCACCCTCGTGGAGCCCTCGTGTCCTTCCCGTACTACTTCTTATTTTTCTATTTTTCTAAATATTCCAAAACGAAGAAATATTGCCTTAAAAACTGTTTTGGAGTCGGTTTACTTACCGTACCACATACCTATTCCTTTTCGGAGTCTGAAACGTTCCGGAAAGTGTCCCTTATGTATTCCTCCGGGGTTACAGTTTCAATAACATTGGTTTCAACATTTATGGGATTACCAGAGATATAATGTTTGATTATTTGACCGTTCACCACCTTCGGATTTGTGCCTTCGAAGTTATTGATTTTTATGGCACCAGAACGATAGACCTCCTCGATAACATAAGGACCTTCCCATTTAGAGAGAAGTTTTCCTGCAAAAAATCTTAAACGAGAGTTGTATAGCAATACATAATCACCTACATTAAACTCACGCTTTTGTATCCTTTTATCATGCCATCTTTTAACTTTTTCTTTAAACAACTTGGCATTTTCATAGGCTTGGGTTCTCCATTCATCGAGTGAGATAATATCAAATAACCTCTTCTCACCAGCAAGTTTAAAATCATAATTGAGCTCTTTAATAGCCCAACATGCCTTGTGTTCTAGTTCGAGAGGTAAGTGACATGCTTTTCCATAAACCATTTTATACGGAGACATACCCATAGGATTTTTATATGCAGTTCTATAGGCCCATAATGCATCATCAAGTTTCTTGGACCAATTCTTTCTAGATCTATTAACAGTATTTTGCAAAATTAATTTGAGCTCTCTATTACTCAATTCTACTTGACCACTAGACTGAGGGTGATAAGGGGATGCAATTCTATGATTAACATCATACTTAGCAAGCATTTTACGGAAAGCACCATGAATAAAATGTGAACCACCATCAGTCATTAAATATCTAGGGACTCCAAATCTTGGAAAAATAACTTCTTTAAGCATTTTAATAGAAGTGTTATGATCAACACTACTAGTTGGAATAGCTTCTACCCACTTAGTAACGTAATCAACACCAACTAAAATATGTGTATATCCATTAGAGGAAGGAAAAGGTCCCATATAGTCAAAGCCCCAAACATCAAATGGTTCAATAACGAGTGAATAGTTCATAGGCATTTCTTGACGTCTACTAATATTACCAATTCTTTGACATTCATCACAAGATAAGACAAACTTACGGGCATCCTTGAAGAGAGTAGGCCAATAAAAACCAGATTGCAATACCTTATGTGCAGTTCTATCTCCAGCATGGTGTCCTCCATAAGCTTCGGAGTGACACTTGCGTAGGATCTGTTCCTGTTCATGCTCAGGTACACAACGTCTAATAACACCATCTACTCCTTCTTTATAAAGATGTGGGTCATCCCAAAAGTAATGCCTCAAATCATAGAAGAACTTTTTCTTTTGCTGGTATGTGAAACTAGGTGGTATAAACTTAGCAACAATGTAATTAGCATAATCAGCATACCATGGAGCAGTATGAGAAGCATTTATGACATTTAATTGCTCATCAGGAAAGCTATCATCAATAGGTAGTGGGTCATCAAGCACATTTTCTAACCTAGACAAGTTGTCTGCAACGGGGTTCTCAGCTCCCTTTCTATCAACAATATGTAAGTCAAATTCTTGTAGCAAGAGAACCCATCTAATAAGTCTAGGTTTAGCATCTTTCTTTTCCATAAGATATTTAATAGCAGCATGATCAGTGTGAATAGTTACTTTAGAATCAACAATATAAGGTCTGAACTTATCACAAGCAAATACAACTGCTAAGAATTCTTTTTCAGTAGTAGCATAATTTCTTTGAGCATTGTCTAGGGTTTTACTAGCATATTGAATAACGTTTAATTTCTTATCAACTCTTTGCCCTAGAACAGCACCTACAGCATAATCACTAGCATCACACATAATTTCAAAGGGTAAATTCCAATCAGGTGGCTGAACAATAGGTGCAGAGATCAATGCTTTCTTAAGTATTTCAAATGCTTCTACACAATCATCATCAAAGACAAATGGTATATCTTTTTGTAATAAATTAGTCAGAGGCCGAGAAATTTTTGAGAAGTCCTTAATGAACCTCCTATAAAATCCGGCGTGACCAAGGAAACTTCTTATACCTTTGATGTCCTTGGGGCATGGCATCTTTTCAATAGCATCAACCTTGGCTTTATCAACTTCAATACCTCTTTCAGAAACTTTATGCCCCAAGACAATACCTTCATTAACCATAAAGTGGCACTTTTCCCAATTCAAGACAAGATTAGTTTCTTCACATCTCTGCAAAACTCGATCAAGGTTGCTCAAGCAATCATCAAAAGAAGATCCATAGACGGAGAAATCGTCCATGAAAACCTCACAAATCTTTTCACAAAAGTCAGAGAATATAGCCATCATGCATCTTTGAAAGGTAGCAGGTGCATTACATAAACCAAAAGGCATACGTCTATAAGCAAAAGTACCAAAAGGGCAAGTAAAAGTAGTCTTTGATTGATCTTTGGCTGACACAGGTATTTGAGAGAAACCAGAATAACCATCTAGAAAGCAAAAATGTGTATGTTTGGATAATCTTTCTAGCATTTGATCGATAAAAGGTAAGGGGTAATGATCCTTTTTAGTGGCCTTATTTAATTTGCGGAAATCAATTACCATCCTATAACCTGTAATAATTCTTTGAGGAATCAATTCATCTTTATCATTAGGAACGACAGTAATACCTCCCTTCTTAGGGACACAATGGACAGGACTTACCCACTGACTATCAGCAACGGGATAGATTATACCTGCCTCAAGGAGCTTTAGTATTTCCTTTCTTACCACTTCTTTCATTTTAGGATTCAGCCGTCGTTGATGATCACGAACTGGTTTAGCATCTTCTTCCAAATTTATTTTATGTTGACATAGAGTGGGACTAATGCCCTTAAGATCATCAAGAGTATACCCAATAGCAGCACGGTGCTTCTTCAGAGTTTTCAATAATCTCTCTTCCTCATGCTCTGAAAGGTTAGCACTAATAATAACAGGATATATCTTTTTCTCATCAAGATAAGCATATTTAAGAGTATCAGGCAACGGTTTAAGCTCAAACACGGGATCACCCTTGGGTGGAGGAGGATCCCCTAGGATTTCAACAGGCAAATTGTGTTTCAGAATAGGTTCCTGTTTAAAGAATACTTCATCTATTTCCCTTCTTTCATTCATAAACATATCATTTTCATGGTCTAGCAAATATTGTTCTAAAGGATCACTAGGAGGTACGGCAATAGAAGCAAGACCAATAATTTCATCCTTACTAGGTAATTCTTCTTCACGGTGTTGTCTACTAAATTTAGAGAAATTAAATTCATGAGACATATCATCTAAACCGATAGTAACAACATCCTTTTTGCAATCTATCTTAGCATTAACAGTGTTTAAGAAGGGTCTACCAAATATAATGGGACAAAAGCTATCTTGTGGGGAACCAAGAACAAGAAAATCAGCAGGATATTTAGTTTTCCCACACAAGACTTCAACATCTCTAACAATTCCCATTGGTGAAATAGTATCTCTATTGGCAAGTTTAATTGTGACATCAATATCTTCTAACTCAACAGGTGCAATATCATGCATAATTTCTCTATATAGGCTAATAGGTATTGCACTAGCACTGGCACCCATATCACATAAACCATGATAACAATGATCTCCTATTTTAACAGAAATAACAGGCATGCCTACCACAGGTCTAGGTTTATCTTTAGCACAAGGTTTAGCAATTCTAGCAGTTTCATCACAGAAATAAATAACATGCCCATCAATATTATCAATCAAAAGATCTTTAACAATAGCAATATCAGGTTCAACTTTAATTTGCTCAGGAGGTGTATAAGTTTTAATATTGCTTTTACGAACCACAGTTGAAGCTTTAGCATGATCCTTTATCCTAACAGGGAAAGGTGGTTTCTCAACATAAGAAGTAGGAACAATAGGATCATTATAAGTGATAGACTTTTCTTCAACTTTAATAGGTGCAGCTACTTTTACTTCTATGGGAGGATGATATTTAAACCACTTCTCCTTGGGGAGATCAACATAAGTAGCAAAAGATTCACAGAAAGAAGCTACTATCTCAGAGTCAAGTCCATATTTAGTGCTAAATTTACGGAAAACATCGGTATCCATAAAAGATTTAACACAATCAAACCTAGGTGTCATACCTGACTCCTTACCTTTGTCGAGGTCCCAATCTTCAGAGTTGCGTTTAATTCTTTCCAATAAACCCCATTTGAATTCAATAGTCTTCATCATAAAAGAGCCAGCACAAGAAGTATCAAGCATGGTGCGATTGCTATCAGAAAGCCGAGCATAAAATTTTGAATAATCATTTCTCTTGAGAGCTCATGATTGGGGCATGAATATAACATTGATTTAAGCCTCCCCCAAGCTTGAGCGATGCTTTCTCCTTCGCGAGGCCAAAAATTATATATATAATTGCGATCACGATGAACAAGATGCATAGGATAAAACTTCTGATGAAATTCCAATTTCAATCGTTTGTAGTTCCATGACCCCATATCATCACATAGCCTATACCATGTCGATGCATCTCCCTTCAAAGATAAAGGGAAGACCTTCTTCTTAACAACATCTCCGGGTACACCTGCAAGCTTAAATAATCCACAAACTTCATCCACATATATTAGATGCTCATCAGGATGCTTTGTTCCATCTCCTACAAAAGGATTAGCTAGCAGTTTTTCTATCATACCCGAAGGAATTTCAAAGCAGACATTTTCATTTTCAGTAGGTTCAGTAGGTTGAGGAGCAACTCTTTGCTCTACTGGTCGGGGTGAAGATACCCCGAACAAGCCCCTCAGAGGATTACTTTCCATAGTAACAAGTGACAGTAAATTTCAGCACACTATATAAATTTTTCCTTACCAAATTCCACCTACCAAAGGCGCTTCACTCCCCGGCAACGGCGCCAGAAAAGAGTCTTGATGACCCACAAGTATAGGGGATCTATCGTAGTCCTTTCGATAAGTAAGAGTGTCGAACCCAACGAGGAGCAGAAGGAAATGATAAGCGGTTTCCAGCAAGGTATTCTCTGCAAGTACTGAAATAAGTGGTAACAGATAGTTTTGTGATAGGATAATTTGTAACGAGCAACAAGTAACAAAAGTAAATAAAGTGCAGCAAGGTGGCCCAATCCTTTTTGTAGCAAAGGACAAGCCTGGACAAACTCTTATATAGAGAAAAGCGCTCCCGAGGACACATGGGAATATCGTCAAGCTAGTTTTCATCACGTTCATATGATTCGCGTTCGGTACTTTGATAATTTGGTATGTGGGTGGACCGGTGCTTGGGTACTGTCCTTACTTGGACAAGCATCCCACTTATGATTAACCTCTATTGCAAGCATCCGCAACTACAACAAAAGTATTAAGGTAAACCTAACCATAGCATGAAACATATGGATCCAAATCAGCCCCTTACGAAGCAACGCATAAACTAGGGTTTAAGCTTCTGTCACTCTAGCAACCCATCATCTACTTATTACTTCCCAATGCCTTCCTCTAGGCCCAAATAATGGTGAAGTGTCATGTAGTCGACGTTCACATAACACCACTAGAGGAGAGACAACATACATCTCATCAAAATATCGAACGAATACCAAATTCACATGACTACTAATAGCAAGACTTCTCCCATGTCCTCAGGAACAAACGTAACTACTCACAAAGCATATTCATGTTCATAATCAGAGGGGTATTAATATGCATATAGGATCTGAACATATGATCTTCCACCAAATAAACCAACTAGCATCAACTACAAGGAGTAATTAACACTACTAGCAACCTACTAGCACCAATCCCGGACTTGAAGACAAGAATTGGATACAAGAGATGAACTAGGGTTTTGAGAGGAGATGGTGCTGATGAAGATATTGATGGAGATTGCCCTCTCCCGATGAGAGGAGCGTTGGTGATGACGATGGCGATGATTTCCCCCTCCCGGAGGGAAGTTTCCCCGGCAGAACAGCTCTGCCGGAGCCCTAGATTGGTTCCGCCAAGGTTCCGCCTCGTGGCGGCGGAGTTTCGTTCGAGGAGATGGCTTCTGATTTTTTCCTCATCGAAAGACTTCATATAGCAGAAGATGGACATCGGAGGGCCACCAGGGGGCCCATGAGGTAGGGGGCGTGCCCAGGGGGTAGGGCGCGCCCCCACCCTCGTGGGCAGGGTGTGCCCCCCTGGTGAACTTCTTGCTCTCAGTATTTTTTATATATTCTGAAAACGTCTTCCGTGAAGTTTCAGGACTTTTGGAGCTATGCAGAATAGGTCTCTAACATTTGCTCCTTTTCCAGCCCAGAATCCCAGCTACCGGCATTCTCCCTCTTTATGTAAACCTTGTAAAATAAGAAAGAATAGGCATAAGTATTGTGACATAATGTGTAATAACAACCCATAATGCAATAAATATCGATATAAAAGCATGATGCAAAATGGACGTATCAATGGTACCCGGAATATGCGTCTAGAAAAGACAAACGCTCACACCCCGCAGTCGAGTCGACAATCTGGTCGATGCGGGGGGGGAGGAAAATGATCTTTTGGGCAAGCCCGATTGATATGCTTGAAGTGGATGCACATGCGAAGTGAGTCATCCTTCTTGGGGACCATGACAACATTGGCGAGCTACTTGGAGTGGTAAATCTCTTGGATGAACTCAGCTGCCAGGAGCCGAGCCACTTCCTCACCAATTGCTTTTCTCTTCTGTGCGGTAGACCGTCGAAGATGTTCCTTGACTGGTTGTACTTTCGGGTCGACTCACAAACGATGCTCAGCCAGTCCCCTGGGTACACCCGGCATGTCAAAAGGTTTCCATGCAAAGATGTCCCAGTTCTCACGGAGGAACTGGATGAGCGCTTCTTCCTATTTGCTGTCGAGTGATGTTGAGATATGAGTAGGAGCAGCATTAGGATCGGTCGGATGAATATGAATTGGCTTGGTTTCACTGGATGACTGAAATGCATGGCAGGCTTCTTGGAGCGCAGCAAATCACTCGGATCTGCATTTTTCTGGTATTCTTGCATTTCGACTGTTGCCATTTGTGCATCGACGATTTTTGAGCCCTTCTGGAAGCACTCTTCTGCCTTCTGCCGATTGCCAGTGATAGTGATCACTCCTCTGGGACCAGGAATTTTCAATTTGAGGTACACGTAACATGGTCGAGCCATGAAACGTAAATAGGCAGGCCTACCCAGAATAGAATGATAAGCACTCTGGAAATCCACTACTTCAAATTTCAACTTTTCCTTGTGGTAATTCTTGGAATCACCAAAAACCACATCAAGGGCGATCTGGCCGAGTGATTCGGCCTTCTTGCCAGGTATAACGCCATGGAAACTCATATTACTTTCGCTGAGCTTGGACATTGGAATCCCCATTCCCTTCAAGGTTTTAGCATAAAGGATATTCAGCCCGCTACCACCATCCATCAACACTTTAGTCAGTCGAGTGCCTTCAACAACTGGGTCGACCACCAACGCTTGCCTCCCAAGGGTGTTTATACGTGCTGGATGGTCAGACTGGTAGAACGTGATGGCAGTCTGGGACCACTTCAAATAACTTGGTGTTGCCGGAGCAACCATGTTCACTTCTCTGTTGATAACTTTCAATCGACTTTTGCTCTCAACATCAGCAAAAATCATCAGAGTGGAGTTGACATTGGGAAAACCATCATCATCCTCTTCCTTATCCTCACCCTTGTTCGACTCTTTTTCCTTCTCCTTGAGTTATTTCTCTCGGAACTGCTGGATCAGGAGTCGACACTGTCGAGTGGTGTGCTTAGGATAAATCAGATTACCCTCTTCATCTTTCTTGGTGTGAATGTGGCATGGTAAATCCAACACATCATTTCGTCTTGATCTTTCACTTTCTTGGGGTTCTAGGGCCCTTTGGGTTCCCCTTGAACTTTCATTGAGCCACAACTAAAGCCTCACCAGGAGCAGCTGGCTCAGCCTTACGCTTCTGCTTTTGATTGGAAGTACCTCCATCGGTGTCCTAGGCAACTGCTTTGTGCTTGCCACTCCGGAGTCGGTCTTCTTCTTTACCGTTAGCGTATTTGGTGGCAATCTCCATCATCCGAGTCAGGGACATATCTCCTGTCCGACTGAATTTCAGATTCAACTCCCGATACTTAACGCCTTCTTTAAGGCACAAACTACTTGGTGATCTGACACATTGTCCACTATATGGTGTAATGTGATCCATCTCTGGATATAGTCTCTCAGAGTTTCATTCAGTTTTTGCACACAGTGCTGCAATTCTGTCAACCCTGCTAGTCACTTGCAAGTACCTTCAAAAGTCCTAACAAACACTCGGGCGAGTTCCTGCCAACTGAATACATTGCCCGGTGCTAACTGGTTCAACCATTCTCTAGCCGAGCCTTCCAACATCAGAGGAAGGTGCTTCATGGCGACTTCATCATTGCCACCACCAATTTGCACAGCCATTCGGTAGTCCTCAAGCCAAGTGTCAGGCTTAGACTCACCCGTAAACTTGCTGACTCCAGTCGCCAGCCTGAAATTGGGAGGAATCATTGCGGCCCTGATGGCTCTGCTGAAACACTCGGGACCTGAAACGTGCACTCTGCCGCTAGTCGGATAATCTCTGTCATGGCCTTCTCTGTGTGCTATGTTCCTGTCAACCAGACCTTGAACGAGAATAGATCTCGCATCAAAGCCTGGCTCCCTTGGGTCGACTGGTATTCTTCGCTCGCCACTGTGAGGGCGTTTGTCATCATGCCGCTGAGGCACATACAATCCACTCCTCGGAGGAGGCGTGGGCACTCAACGACGGTCATCGTGGCCGAGGCGTTGATCATCTTGCTCGTGGTTTCTGTACTGATCTTGCATGTGCCCACGTCCTTCATGCCGCGGGGTGATCTTGAGCTATGGGCCGACTGAACTGTATCTGCCATCACAGACCTGCTATGAATCATATTCCGCGACTGCGACACTGTTGTGTTCTGCTCTCCGGCTGCTCGGAGCAAGGCCCGGATCTGCATCAAACCTCTGCCAGCTTCTGACTTGGAAGGCTGAATTGACTATGCTATTCGGGCTGCAGCTGTGAGATTTTGAATCGGAGTGTGGTATACCTGAGTTTGAGGCAGAAAAAACTACCATCGACTGGATTCAGGGATCCGCTGTCGAGCACGCTCGCCGAGTGCATGCTGCAAGTTCTCCAGTCGAGTGCGCTCAGCCAAGTTGGCCAGGCGCGCTTCCTCCAAGGCCCGGGCCTGTGGGGTTTCCCCAATGATAGGAGTGTGAAGTGCATCCATATTGCGGCGGCGAAGCTCTTCCCTCCGCTGCGAAGAAAGGGGCTCGGGGCTGTACTCCTCGTGAGCGTGCGACGGATCGCCGTCGCCATCACCACCGTCGTCGCGGGGGAAGCCAGGAGGACTACGTGGTCTGTTGACCATCAAGACTTCCACCACGGGATCGCTGCTGTCACACTCGGATGCGATCTCGACTGAGCCAGTCGAACAGGCCGTAGAGGGTTTCGTCGGGCTCGAATGCCGCGACTTGTGAGGTGGCTGATTGGTGGGCCACCGCGTGTCTCACCCATCGCTGGAGCCGTGACCGACCGGAACGCTTGCGCCGGCAAACAATGGGGGACCAGGACACCATAGGAGCCGATCGATACTGGGTCGACGGCTGCCGGAGAAGGACGCCGCGGACGCACGTGCGAAAGTGTGACGCCCCGCGAACGAGGAGCCCTTCAACGTCGAGTGGAGCTTCCTGAAGCCAGGCGAAGTCGTCAGCAACGAAAACGAGCGCACCGAGACGGATCTCGCGGCCCTCAACCAGTCCGCCGGGGGAAACCATGATGATGAGAATCGGGAAAAATCGCAACTCCACCAAAAAGTCACTAAGACACCTGCCCCAAGGTGGGTGCCAACTGTCGTGGATCTAAGACTGACAGTAGAATGGGGGTAGGTATGAGGAGGCAAGATCCTAGCTATGGTGAAGTTGTACACACGAGTTTTACGAGTTCAGTCCCTTCGCGGAGGAAGTAACAACCCTACGTCTCGGTGCCCGGAGGCGGTCGACTGGATTATGTATGTGTGTGTTTACAGGGGGTGCGAACCCTTGTGCCAGTGGAGGGGGTGGCTTATATAGAGTGCGCCCAGACCCCAGCCAGTCCACGTTACAAAGGGTTTAAGGTACATCAAGAGGGGGCGTTACTGGTAACGCTAGCAATAAAGTGACATAAAGGCCTATTAAGTCTATGAAGTAAACGTCTGACCGTTGTCGTGCAAAGTGACTTTAGATCTTTTGTCCGTCAAGTGATAGTTGTCGTGGTCGAGTGACTTTGATTCTTCTGAGTGGAATGCTTCGTAGTCGAGTGGATGATGCTATCCCTCGAATGCTTCTGGTTTTAGGATGATGTCCTAGGGGAGGGTGTCTAGGTCAGGTCTATGACCCTACCCTAGGTACATAGCTTCATCAGGGCCAACGAGGGTGGAGGGCGCGCCCCCTGCCTCGTGGCCTCCTCGATTGTTTCTTGATGCCCACTCCAAGTCTCCTGGATCACGTTTGTTCCAAAAATAACGCTCACGAAGGTTTCATTCCATTTGGACTCCGTTCGATATTCCTTTTCTGTGAAACACTAAAATAGGCAAAAACAACAATTTGGGCTAGGCCTCCGGTTAATAGGTTAGTCCCAAAAATAATATAAAAGTGTAAAATAAAGCCTGTTATCATCCAAAATAGATAATATAATAGCATGGAACAATTAAAAATTATAGATACGTTGGAGATGTATCAAGCATCCCCAAGCTTAATTCCCGCTCGTCCTCGAGTAGGTAAATGATAAAAACAGAATCTTTGATGTGGAATGATTCCCAACATATTTCTCAATGTAATTTTTCTTTATTGTGGCATGAATGTTCAGATCCGAAAGATTCAAGATAAAAGTTTAATTTTGACATAGAAATAATAATACTTCAAGCATACTAACTAAGCAATCATGTCTTCTCAAAATAACATGGCCAAAGAAAGTTATCCCTACAAAATCATATAGTCTGGCTATGCTCTATCTTCATCACACAAAATATTAAATCATGCACAACCCCGATGACAAGCCAAGTAATTGTTTCATACTTTTGATGTTCTCAAACTTTTTCAATTTTCACGCAATACATGAGCGTGAGCCATGGATATAGCACTATGGTGGAATAGAATGGTGGTTGTGGAGAAGACAAAAAGGAGAAGATAGTCTCACATCAACTGGGTGTATCAATGGTCTATGGAGATGCCCATTAATATATATCAATGTGAGTGAGTAGGGGTTGCCATGCAACGGATGCACTAGAGCTATAAGTGTATGAAAGCTCAACAAAAGAAACTAAGTGGGTGTGCATCCAACTTGCTTGCTCATGAAGACCTAGGGAAATTTGAGGGAGCCCATCATTAGAATATACAAGCCAAGTTCTATAATGTAAAATTCCCACTAGTTTATGAAAGTGACAACATAGGAGACTCTCTATCATGAAGATCATGGTGCTACTTTGAAGCACAAGTGTGGAACAAGGATAGTAACATTGTCCCTTCTCTCTTTTTCTCTTATTTTTTTCTTTTTTCTTTTTTATTTGGGCCTTCTTTTTTTTATTTTGGCCTCTTTTCTCTCTTTTTTCGTTCGTAGTCTCATCCCGACTTGTGGGGGAATCATAGTCTCCATCATCCTTTCCTCACTGGGACAATGCTCTAATAATGATGATCATCACACTTCTTTTTACTTACAACTCAATACTTAGAACAAAATATGACTCTATGTGAATGCCTCCGGCGGTGTACCAAGATATGCAATGAATCAAGAGTGACATGTATGAAACAAATATGAACGGAGGCTTTGCCACAAATACGATGTCAACTACATGATCACGCAAAGCAATATGACAATGATGAAGCGTGTCATAACAAACGGAACGGTGGAAAGTTGCATGGCAATATATCTCGAAATGGCTATGGAAATGCCATAATAGGTAGGTATGGTGGCTGTTTTGAGTAAGGTATATGGTGGGTTTATGGTACCGGCGAAAGTTGCGTGGTACTAGAGAGGTTAGCAATGGTGGAAGGGTGAGGGTGCGTATAATCCATGGACTCAACATTAGTCATAAAGAACTCACATACTTATTGCAAAAATCTATTAGTTATCGAAACAAAGTACTACGCGCATGCTCCTAGGGGATAGATTGGTAGGAAAAGACCATAGCTCGTCCCCGACCGCCACTCATAAGGAAGGCAATCAATAAATAAATCATGCTCCGACTTCATCACATAACGGTTCACCATAGGTGCATGCTACGAGAATCACAAACTTCAACACAAGTATTTCTCAAATTCACAACTACTCAACTAGCATGACTCTAATATCACCATCTCCATATCTCAAAACAATTATCAAGTATCAAACTTCTCATAGTATTCAATGCACTTATATGAAAGTTTTTATTATTTCTAAAAGCAAATTACCATCTTGTTCTAAAGGATTCTCAAAATAATATAAGTGAAGCATGAGAGATTAATAATTTCTACAAAATGGAACCACCACCATGCTCTAAAAGATATAAGTGAAGCACTAGAGCAAAAACTATATAGCTCAAAAGATATAAGTGAAGCACATAGAGTATTCTAATAAATTCCGATTTTTGTTTGTCTCTCTCAAAAGGTGTACACAGCAAGGATGATTGTGGTAAACTAAAAAGCAAAGACTCAAATCATACAAGACGCTCAAAGCAAAACACATATCATGTGGCGAATAAAAATATAGCTCCAAGTAAACTTACCGATGAACGAAGACAAAAGAGGGGATGCCTTCCGGGGCATTGCTACCTCTTGAGCACCGTGTTGGATTTCCTTGAAGAGGAAAGGATGATGCAGCAAAGTAGCGTAAGTATTTCCCTCAGTTTTTGAGAACCAAGGTATCAATCCAGTAGGAGGTCACTGATGTCTACTACACAACCTTCTTCTTGTAGACGTTGTTGGGCCTCCAAGTGTAGAGGTTTGTAGGACAGTAGCAAATTTCCCTCAAGTGGATGACCTAAGGTTTATCAATTCGTAGGAGGCGTAGGATGAAGATGGTCTCTCTCAAGCAACCCTGCAACCAAATAACAAAGAGTCTCTTGTGTCCCCAACACACCCAATACAATGGTAAACTGGATAGGTGCACTAATTCGGCGAAGAGATGGTGATACAAGTGGTATATGGATAGTAGATAATGGTTTTTGTAATCTGAAATTATAAAAACAGCAAGGTAACTAATGATAAAAGTGAGCGTAAACGGTATTGCAATGCGTTGAAACAAGGCCTAGGGTTCATACTTTCGCTAGTGCAAGTTCCCTCAACAATACTAACATAATTGGATCACATAACTATCCCTCAACATGCAACAAAGAGTCACTCCAAAGTCACTAATAGCGGAGAACGAACGAAGAGATTATGGTAGGGTACGAAACCACCTAAAAGTTATTCTTTCCAACCAATCCGTTGGGCTATTCCTATAAGTGTCACAAACAGCCCTAGAGTTCGTACTAGAATAACACCTTAAGACACAAATCAACCAAAACCCTAATGTCACCTAGATACTCCAATGTCACCTCAAGTATCCGTGGGTATGATTATACGATATGCATCACACAATCTCAGATTCATCTATTCAACCAACACATAGAACCTCAAAGAGCGCCCCAAAGTTTCTACCGGAGAATCACGACGAAAACGTGTGCCAACCCCTATGCATAGGTTCATGGGCGGAACCCGCAAGTTGATCACCAAAACATACATCAAGTGAATCACGTGGTATCCCATTGTCACCACAGATACACACGGCAAGACATACATCAAGTGTTCTCAAATCTTTAAAGACTCAATCCGATAAGATAACTTCAAAGGGGAAACTCAATCCATTACAAGAGAGTAGAGGGGGAGAAACATCATAGGATCCAAATATAATAGCAAAGCTCGCGATACATCAAGATCGTATCACCTCAAGAACACGAGAGAGAGAGAGAGAGAGAGAGAGAGAGAGAGATCAAACACATAGCTACTGGTACATACCCTCAGCCCCGAGGGAGAACTACTCCCTCCTCGTCATGGAGAGCACCGGGATGATGAAGATGGACACCGGGGAAGGATTGCCCCCTCCGGCAAGGTGCCGGAACGGGTCTAGATTGGCTTTCGGTGGCTATGGAGGCTTCTGGCGGCGGAACTCCTGATCTATTGTGCTCACGGGTGTTTTTAGGGTATATGAAGATATATAGGTGGAAGAAGTACGTCAGGGGGGCCACAAGGGGCTCACGAGGGTGGAGGGCGTGCCCAGGGGGGTGGGTGCGCCCCCCCTGCTTCGTGACCTCCTCGCAGATCCCCCGACATGCACTCCAAGTCTTCTGTGCTTCTTTCCTTCCAAAAATGAGTTCCATGAAGTTTCAGGTCAATTGGACTCTGTTTGGTTTTCCTTTTCTTCGAAACCCTAAAACAGGGTAAAAACAGAAACTGGAACTGGGCTCTGGGTTAATAGGTTAGTCCCAAAAATGATATAAAAGTTTATAATAAAGCCCATAAACATTCAAAACAGTAAATAATATAGCATGGAGCAATCAAAAATTATAGATACGTTGGAGACGTATCAGCATCCCCAAGCTTAATTCCTGCTCGTCCTTGAGTAGTTAAATGATAAAAGAAACAAATTTTGATGTGGAATGCTAGTTGGCATAATTTCAATGTAATTTTTCTTAACTGTGGTATGAATATTCAAATTTGAAAGATTCAAGACAAAAGTTCATATTGACATAAAAATGATAATACTTCAAGCATACTAACTAAGCAATCATGTCTTCTCAAAATAACATGGCCAAAGAAAGTTCATCCCTACAAAATCATATAGTTTAGTCATGTTTCATTTTCATCACACAAGAATGCTATCATCATGCACAACCCCGATGACAAGCCAAGCAATTGTTTCATACTTTAGTAATCTCAAACCTATAAACTTTCACGCAATATATGAGCGCGAGCCATGGACATAGCACTATGGGTGGAATAGAATATAATGAGGGGGGTTATGTGGAGAAGACAAAAAGGAGAAAGTCTCACATCAACGAGGCTAATCAATGGGCTATGCAGATGCCCACCGATTGATGTTAATGCAAGGAGTAGGGATTTCTATGCAACGGATGCACTAGAGCTATAAATGTATGAAAGCTCAACAAAAGAAACTAGTGGGTGTGCATCCAACTTGCTTGCTCACGAAGACCTAGGGCACTTGAGGAGGCCCATTGTTGGAATATACAAGCCAAGTTCTATAATGAAAAATTCCCACTAGTATATGAAAGTGATAACATGAGAGACTCTCTACTATGAAGATCATGGTGCTACTTTGAAGCACAAGTGTGGTAAAAGGATAGTAACATTGTCCCTTCTCTCTTTTTCTCTCATTTTTTGGGCCTTCTCTTTTTTTATGGCCTTTCTCTTTTTTGGGCCTTCTCTTTTTTATGGCCTTTCTCTTTTTTTTTATTTATTCCTCACTTGGGACAATGCTCTAATAATGATGATCATCACACTTCTATTTATTTACAACTCAATGATTACAACTCGATACTAGAACAAAGATGACTCTATATGAATGCCTCCGGCGGTGTACCGGGATATGCAATGAACCAAGAGTGACATGTATGAAAGAATTATGAATGGTGGCTTTGCCACAAATACTATGTCAACTACATGATCATGCTAAGCAATATGACAATGATGAATGTGTCATGATGAACGGAATGATGGAAAGTTGCGTGGCAATATATCTCGGAATGGCTATGGAAATGCCATAATAGGTAGGTATGGTGGCTGTTTTGAGGAAGATATAAGGAGGTTTATGTGTGAAAGAGCGTATCATATCACGGGGTTTGGATGCACCGGCGAAGTTTGCGCCAACTCTCAATGTGAGAAAGGGCAATGCACGGTACCGAAGAGGCTAGCAAGGATGGAAGGGTGAGAGTGCGTATAATCCATGGACTCAACATTAGTCATAAAGAACTCACATACTTATTGCAAAAATCTACAAGTCATCAAAAACCTCGGCACTACGCGCATGCTCCTAGGGGGATAGATTGGTAGGAAAAGACCATCGCTCGTCCCCGACCGCCACTCATAAGGAGGACAATCAAATAACACCTCATGTTTCAAATTTGTTACACAACGTTTACCATACGTGCATGCTACGGGACTTGCAAACTTCAACACAAGCATTTCTCAATTTCACAACTACTCAACTAGCACGACTTTGATATTATTACCTCCATATCTCAAAACAATCATCAAGCATCAAACTTCTCTTAGTATTCAACACACTCATAAGAAAGTTTTATTATTCTTGAATACCTAGCATATTAGGATTTTAAGCAAATTACCATGCTATTAAGACTCTCAAAATAATCTAAGTGAAGCATGAGAGTTCATCTATTTCTTCAAAATAAAACTACCACCATGCTCTAAAAGATATAAGTGAAGCACTAGAGCAAACGACAAACTACTCCGAAAGATATAAGTGAAGATCAATGAGTAGTTGAATAATTATTCAACTATGTGGAGACTCTCTAACATTTAATAATTTCAGATCTTGGTATTTTATTCAAACAGCAAGCAAAGCAAAATAAAATGACGTTCTAAGAATGGCAAACATCATGTGAAGAAGCAAAAACTTAGGATCAACTGAAATTAACCGATAGTTGTTGAAGAAGAAAGGTGGGATACCAACCGGGGCATCCCCAAGCTTAGATGCTTGAGACTTCTTGAAATATTATCTTGGGGTGCCTTGGGCATCCCCAAGCTTGAGCTTTTGTGTCTCCTTAATTCCTCTCATATCACGGTCTCCCTAAATCTCAAAAGCTTCATCCACACAAAACTCAACAAGGACTCGTGAGATAAGTTAGTATAAACCATTGCCAAAACCTTATCATACTCTATTGTAGCAAATCAATAAAATTATTATTAAACATTGCATACTAAATTCCTCTGCATATTTAATAGTCCTATCCTCAAATAGAATCATTAAAGAAGCAAACATATGCAAACAATGCAAACATAACAGCAATCTGCCTAAACAGGATAGTCTGTAAAGAATGCTGCAACATCCATACTTCCCTAGCTCCAAAAAATATGAAAGAAAATTCCCACTATAGTAAATTTATCAGATATTAATATGCAAAAGGTTTCAACATTTTATCACATTCTGACTTTTCTAGGGAATTATTGCAACAGCGGTAAACTTTCTGTTTTCAAACAGCAGCATGTGGACTTCTAAAATAGGCATAGTAAAGGCTATCAATGCCACTTTTATTGAAATAAAAGATGCAAAACATTGTTATAAATAACAGCAAGCAAATCTTAACAAAATAAATTGACGCTCCAAGCAAAACACATATCATGTGGTAAATAAAAATATAGCTCCAAGTAAAGTTACCGATGAACGAAGACGAAAGAGGGGATGCCTTCCGGGGCATCCCCAAGCTTAGGATCTTGGCTATCCTTGAATATTACCTTGGGTGGCCTTGGGCATCCCCAAGATTAGGCTCTTGACACTCCTTATTCCATAGTCCATCGAATCCTTAACCAAAACTTGAAAACTTCACAACACAAAACTTAAAGTAGAAAATCTCGTGAGCTCCGTTAGCTAAAGAAAACAAAAGACCACTTCAAGGTACTGTAATGAACTCATTATTTATTTATATTGGTGTTAAACCTACTGTATTCCAACTTCTCTATGGTTCATACCCTCCGATACTACTCATAGATTCATCAAAATAAGTAAACAACACATGAAAAACAGAATCTGTCAAAAATAGAACAGTCTGTAGTAATCTGGATCAAACGTATACTTATGGAACTCATAAAATTCTCAAATAAATTTCTGGACCTGAGGAATTTATCTATTAATCATCTGCAAAAATAATTAACTAAATAGTACTCTCCAAATAAAAATGGCTGCAATTCTCGTGAGCGCTAAAGTTTCTATTTTTTACAGCATGATCAACAAGACTTTCCCCGAGTCTTCCCAAAGGTTATACTTGGCACAAACACTAATTAAAACAATAAAACCACATCTAAACAGAGGCTAGATGAATTATTTATTACTAAACATGAGCAAAAAGCAATGAACAAAAATAAAATTGGGTTGCCTCCCAACAAGCGCTATCGTTTAACGCCCCTAGCTAGGCATGATGATTTCAATGATGCTCACATAAAGGATAAGAATTGAAACATAAAGAGAGCACCATGAAGAATATTACTAGCACATTTAAGTCTAACCCACTTCCTATGCATAGAGATTTTGTGAGCAAACAACTTATGGGAACAAGAATCAACTTGCATAGGAAGGTAAAACAAGCATAACTTCAAAACTTTAAGCACATAAAGAGGAAACTTGATATTATTGCAATTCCTACAAGCATATATTCCTCCCTCATAATAATTTTCAGTAGCATCATGAATGAATTCAACAATATAACCAGCACCTAAAGCATTCTTTTCATGATCTACAAGCATAGAAAATTTACTACTCTCCACATAAGCAAAATTCTTCTCATGAATAGTAGTGGGAGCAAACTCAACAAAGTAACTATCATGGGATTGAAAATTGAAATCAAGATGACAAGTTTCATTGTTATCATTATTCTTTAAAGCATACGTGTCATCACAATAGTCATCATAGATAGGAGGCATGCTTTCATCATAATAAATTTGCTCATCAAAGCTTGGGGGACAAAAAATATCATCTTCATCAAACATAGCTTCCCCAAGCTTGTGGCTTTGCATATCATTAGCATCATGGATATTCAAGGAATTCATACTAAAAACATTGCAATCATGCTCATCATTCAAATATTTAGTGCCAAACATTTTATATATTTCTTCTTCTAGCACTTGAGCACAATTATCCTTTCCATCATACTCACGAAAGATATTAAAAAGATGAAGCGTATGAGGCAAACTTAATTCCATTTTTTATAGTTTTCTTTTATAAACTAAACTAGTGATAAAACAAGAAACTAAAAGACTCGATTGCAAGATCTAAAGATATACCTTCAAGCACTCACCTCCCCGGCAACGGCGCCAGAAAAGAGCTTGATGTCTACTACACAACCTTCTTCTTGTAGACGTTGTTGGGCCTCCAAGTGCAGAGGTTTGTAGGACAGTAGCAAATTTCCCTCAAGTGGATGACCTAAGGTTTATCAATCCGTAGGAGGCGTAGGATGAAGATGGTCTCTCTCAAGCAACCCTGCAACCAAATAACAAAGAGTCTCTTGTGTCCCCAACACACCCAATACAATGGTAAATTGTATAGGTGCACTAGTTCGGCGAAGAGATGGTGATACAAGTGGTATATGGATAGTAGATAATGGTTTTTGTAATCTGAAATTATAAAAACAGCAAGGTAACTAATGATAAAAGTGAGCATAAACGGTATTGCAATGCGTTGAAACAAGGCCTAGGGTTCATACTTTCACTAGTGCAAGTTCCCTCAACAATACTAACATAATTGGATCACATAACTATCCCTCAACATGCAACAAAGAGTCACTCCAAAGTCACTAATAGCGGAGAACGAACGAAGAGATTATGGTAGGGTACGAAACCACCTCAAAGTTATTCTTTCCAATCAATCCGTTGGGCTATTCCTATAAGTGTCACAAACAACCCTAGAGTTTGTACTAGAATAACACCTTAAGACACAAATCAACCAAAACCCTAATGTCACCTAGATACTCCAATGTCACCTCAAGTATCCGTGGGTATGATTATACGATATGCATCACACAATCTCATATTCATCTATTCAACCAACACATAGAACCTCAAAGAGTGCCCCAAAGTTTCTACCGGAGAATCACGACGAAAACGTGTGCCAACCCCTATGCATAGGTTCATGGGCGGAACCCGCAAGTTGATCACCAAAACATACATCAAGTGAATTACGTGATACCCATTGTCACCACATATACGCACGGCAAGACATACATCAAGTGTTCTCAAATCTTTAAAGACTCAATCCGATAGGATAACTTCAAAGGGGAAACTCAATCCATTACAAGAGAGTAGAGGGGGAGAAAACATCATAGGATCCAAATATAATAGCAAAGCTCGCGATACATCAAGATCGTATCACCTCAAGAACACGAGAGAGAGAGAGAGATCAAACACATAGCTACTGGTACATACCCACAGCCCCGAGGGAGAACTACTCCCTCCTCATCATGGAGAGCACCGGGATGATGAAGATGGCAAGCGGGGAAGGATTGCCCCCTCCGGCAGGGTGCCGGAACGGGTCTAGATTGGCTTTCAGTGGCTACGGAGGCTTCTGGCGGCGGAACTCCCAATCTATTGTGCTCACGGGTGTTTTTAGGGTATATGGAGATATATAGGCGGAAGAAGTACATCAGGGGGGCCACGAGGGGCTCACGAGGGTGGAGGGCGCGCCCCCTGCCTCGTGACCTCCTCGCAGATCCCCTGATGTGCACTCCAAGTCTTCTGGGCTTCTTTCCTTCCAAAAATGAGTTCCGTGAAGTTTCAGGTCAATCGGACTCCGTTTGGTTTTCCTTTTCTTTGAAACCCTAAAACAAGGTAAAAATAGAACTGGCACTGGGCTCTGGGTTAATAGGTTAGTCCAAAAATGATATAAAAGTGTATAATAAAGCCCATAAACATTCAAAACAGTAAATAATATAGCATGGAGCAATCAAAAATTATAGATACGTTAGAGACGTATCAGTCACGCGCGAAGTCCCTAGTACCTGCAGAAAACAAATAACTCCTCGCAACCAACGCGATAAGGGGTTGTCAATCCCTTCACGGTCACTTATGACAGTGAGATCTGATAGATATGATAAGATAATATTTTTGGTATTTTTGTGATAAAGATTCAAAGTAAAATAAAAGCAAAGTAAAAAGCAAAGGAAATAACTAAGTATTGGAAGATTAATATGATGAAGATAGACCCGGGGGCCATAGGTTTCACTAGTGGCTTCTCTCAAGAGCATAAGTATTTTACTGTGGGTGAACGAATTACTGTTGAGCAATTGACAGAATTGAGCATAGTTATGAGAGTATCTAGGTATGATCATGTATATATGCATCACGTCCAAGACAAGTAGACCGACTACTGCCTGCATCTACTACTATTACTCCACTCATCGACCGCTATCAAGCATGCATCTAGAGTATTAAGTTCAAGAAAATAGAGTAACGCCTTAAGCAAGATGACATGATGTAGAGGGATAAATTCATGCAATATGATAAAAAAACATCTTGTTATCCTCGATGGCAACGATACAATACGTGCCTTGCTGCCCCTACTGTCACTGCGAAAGGACACCGCAAGATTGAACCCAAAGCTAAGCACTTCTCCCATTGCAAGAAAGATCAATCTAGTAGGCCAAACCAAACTGATAATTCGAAGAGACTTGCAAAGATAACCAATCATACATAAAAGAATTCAGAGAAGATTGAAATATTGTTCATAGATAATCTTGATCATAAACCCACAATTCATCGGTCTCAACAAACACACCACAAAAAGAAGATTACATCGAATAGATCTCCACAAGAGAGGGGGAGAACATTGTATTGAGATCCAAAAAGAGAGAAGAAGCCATCTAGCTAATAACTATGGACCCGAAGGTCTGAGGTAAACTACTCACACTTCATCGGAAAGGCTATGGTGTTGATGTAGAAGCCCTCCATGATCGATGCCCCCTCCGGTGGAGCTCCGGAACAGTCCCCAAGATGGGATCTCGTGGATACAGAAAGATACAACGGTGGAATTATGGTTTTGGCTCCATATCTGATCGTTTGGGGGTACGTAGGTATATATAGGAGGAAGAAGTACGTCGGTGGAGCAACAAGGGGCCCACGAGGGTGGAGGGCGCGCCTGGGAGGGTAGGTGTGCCCCCCTACCTCGTGGCCTCCCTGTTGGTTGCTTGACGTAGGGTCCAAGTCTCCTGGGTCTTGTTCGTTGAGAAAATCACGTTCCCGAAGGTTTCATTCCGTTTGGACTCCGTTTGATATTCCTTTTCTTCGAAACCCTAAAATAGGCAAAAAAAATAGCAATTCTGGGTTGGGCCTCCGGTTAATAGGTTAGTCCCAAAAATAATATATAAGTGGATAATAAAGCCCAATAATATCCAAAACAATAGATAATATAGCATGGAGCAATCAAAAATTATAGATACGTTGGAGACGTATCAAGCATCCCCAAGCTTAATTCCTGCTCGTCCTCGAGTAGGTAAATGATAAAAATAGAATTTTTGATGCGGAGTGCTACTTGGCATAATTTTAATGTAATTCTTCTTAATTGTGGTATGAATATTCAGATCCGAAAGATTCAAGATAAAAGTTTAATATTGACATAAAAATAATAATACTTCAAGCATACTAATAAGCAGTCATGTCTTCTCAAAATAACATGGCAAAAGAAAGTTATCCCTACAAAATCATATAGTCTGGCTATGCTCTATCTTCACCACACAAAATATTTAAATCATGCACAACCCCGATGACAAGCCACGCAATTGTTTCATACTTTTGACATTTTCAAACATTTTCAATCTTCACGCAATACATGAGCGTGAGCCATGGATATAGCACTATATGTGGAATAGAATGGTGGTTGTGGAGAAGACAAAAAGGGAGAAGATAGTCTCACATCAACTAGGCGTATCAATGGGCTATGGAGATGCCCATCAATAGATATCAATGTGAGTGAGTAGGGATTGCCATGCAACGGATGCACTAGAGCTATAAGTATATGAAAGCTCAACAAAAGAAACTAAGTGGGTGTGCATCCAACTTGCTTGCTCATGAAAACCTAGGGCATTTTGAGGAAGCCCATCATCGGAATATACAAGCCAAGTTCTATAATGAAAAATTCCCACTAGTATATGAAAGTGATAACATAGGAGACTCTCTATCATGAATATCATGGTGCTACTTTGAAGCACAAGTGTGGTAAAGGATAGTAACATTGTCCCTTCTCTCTTTTTCTCCCATTTTTTTTATTTGGGCCTTTTCTCTTTTTTATGGCCTCTTTTCTTTCTTTCTTTTTTATTTTTTTCGTCCGGAGTCTCATCCCGACTTGTGGGGGAATCATAGTCTCCATCATTCTTTCCCCACTGGGACAATGCTCTAATAATGAGGATCATCACACTTTTATTTTCTTACAACTCAACAATTACAACTCGATACTTAGAACAAAATATGACTCTATATGAATGCCTCCGGCGGTGTACTGGGATATGCAATGAATCAAGAGTGACATGTATGAAAGAATTATGAATGGTGGCTTTGCCACAAATACGATGTCAACTACATGATCATGCTAAGCAATATGACAATCATGCAGTGTGTCATAATAAACGGAACGGTGGAAAGTTGCATGGCAATATATCTCGGAATGGCTATGGAAATGCCATAATAGGTAGGTATGGTGGCTGTTTTGAGGAAGGTATATGGTGGGTGTGATACCGGTGAAAGGTGCACGGTATTAGAGAGGCTAGCAATGGTGGAAGGAAGAAAAGTGTGTATAATCCATGGACTCAACATTAGTCATAAACAACTCATATACTTATTGCAAAAATCTACAAGTTATCAAAGCAAAGTATTACGCGCATGCTCCTAGGGGGATAGATTGGTAGGAAAATACCATCGCTCGTCCCCGAACGCCACTCATAAGGAAGACAATCAAAAAATAAATCATGCTCCGACTTCATCACATAACGGTTCACCATACGTGCATGCTACGGGAATCACAAACTTTAACACAAGTATTTCTCAAATTCACAACTACTCAACTAGCACAACTTTAATATCACCATCTTCATATCTCAAAACAATTATCAAGCATCAAACTTCTCATAGCATTCAACACACTCATAAGAAAGTTTTTACTATTCTTGAACACCAAACATATTAGGATTATTAAGCAAATTACCATGCTATTTAAGACTCTCAAAATAATCTAAGTGAAGCATGAGAGATCAATAGTCTATATAAAACAAATCCACCACCGTGCTCTAAAAGATATAAGTGAAGTACTAGAGCAAAACTATATAACTCAAATGATATAAGCGATGCACATAGAGTATTCCAACAAATTCCAAATCATGTATGGCTCTCTCAAAAGGTGTGTATAGCAAGGATGATTGTGGTAAACTAAAAAGCAAATACTCAAATCATACAAGACGCTCCAAGCAAAACACATATCATGTGGTGAATAAAAATATAGCTCCAAGTAAAGTTACCAATAGAAGTAGACGAAAGAGGGGATGCCTTCCGGGGCATCCCCAAGCTTTGGATTTTAGGTGTCCTTAGATTATCTTGGGGGTGCCATGGGCATCCCCAAGCTTAGGCTCTTGCAACTCCTTGTTCCATAATCCATCAAATCTTTACCAAAAACTTGAAAACTTCACAACACAAAACTTAAAGTAGAAAATCTCGTGAGCTCCGTTAGCGAAAGAAAACAAAAGACCACTTCAAGGTACTGTAATGAACTCATTATTTATTTATATTTGTGTTAAACCTAATGTATTCCAACTTCTCTATGGTTTATAAACTATTTTACTAGCCATAGATTCATCAAAATAAGCAAACAACACACAAAAAACAGAATCTGTCAAAAACAGAACAGTCTGTCGTAATCTGTAGCTAGCACAAGATCTGGAACCCCAAAAATTCTAAAATAAATTTATGGATGTGAGAAATTTATCTATTAATCATCTACAAAAATAATTAACTAAATATCACTTTCCAAATAAAAATGGCAGCAGTTCTCGTAAGCACTAAAGTTTCTATTTTTTTACAGCAAGATATCAAGACTTTCCCCAAGTCTTCCCAACGGTTCTACTTGGCACAAACACTAATTAAACACAAAAAAGACAACCAAAACAGAGGCTATATAAATTATTTATTACTAAATAGGAGAAAAAAATCAAGGAATAAAAATAAAATTGGGTTGCCTTCCAATAAGCGCTATCGTTTAACGCCCCTAGCTAGGCATAAAAAACAAGGATAAATCTAGGTATTGCCATCTTTGGTAGGCAATCCATAAGTGGCTCTCATAATAGATTCATAAGGTAATTTAATTTTATTTCTAGGAAAGTGTTCCATGCCTTTCCTTAATGGAAATTGGAATCTAATATTTCCTGCCTTCATATCAATAATTGCACCAATCGTTCTAAGGAAAGGTCTACCAAGAATAATAGGACATGAAGGATTGCAATCTATGTCAAGAACAATAAAATCTATGGGCACATAATTCCTATTTGCGATAATAAGAACATCATAAATTCTTCCCATAGGTTTCTTAATAGTGGAATCCGCAAGGTGCAAGTTTAGATTGCAATCATCAAAAACACGGAAACCTAACAAATCACACAAAGTCTTTGGAATCGTGGAAACACTAACACCCAAATCACACAAAGCATAGCATTCATGATCTTTAATTTTAATTTTAATAGTAGGTTCCCACTCATCATAAAGTTTTCTAGGGATAGAAACTTCCAACTCAAGTTTTTCTTCATAAGATTGCATCAAGGCATCAACGATTTGTTTAGTAAACGCTTTATTTTGACTATAAGCATGAAGAGAATATAGCACGGATTGCAACAAGGAAATACAATCAATCAAAGAGCAATTTTCATAATTAAATTCCTTGAAATCCAAAATAGTGGGTTTAGCAACATCTAGGGTTTTAATTTCTTCAATCCCACTTTCATCAAATTTAGCATCAAGATCTAAAAACTCCAAATTTTTGGAACGCCTTCTAGGTAAAGGTGGATCATATTCAGTCCCATCATTATCAAGATTCATATTGCAAAACAAAGATTTAATAGGGGACACATCAATAACTTTTAGATATTCATCTTTATTTTCATAGGAATTAGAAGAACACGCTCTTATAAAGGCATCTTTCTTAGCACGCATCCTAGCGGTTCTTTCTTTGCACTCATCAATGGAAATTCTCATGACTTTGAGAGACTCATTGATACATGCTTAGGAGGAATAGATCTAAGTTTCAAAGAATCAACATCAAGAGAAATTCTATCAACGTTCCTAGCCAAATCATCAATCTTAAGCAATTTTTCTTCAATCAAAGCATTGAAATTCTTTTGCAAAGTAATAAATTCTTTAATATTAGATTCAAAATCAGAGGGAATCTTATTATAATTTCCATAAGAATTGTTGTAGGAATTACTATAATTATTAGAGGGATTACTAGGATAAGGCCTAGGATTAAAATTTCCTTTATACGCGTTGTTACCAAAATTGTTCCTACCAACAAAATTCACATCCATATATCATTATTATTCTCAATCAAAGTAGACAAGGGCATATCATTAGGATCAGAAGAAACACTTTTACTAGCAAATAATTTCATAAGGTCATCCATCTTTCCACTCAAAACATTAATTTCGTCTATCACATGCACCTTTTTATTAGTAGATCTTTCAGTATGCCATTGAGAATAATTAACCATAATAATATCTAGGAGTTTAGTAGCTTCTCCTAAAGTGATTTCCATAAAAGTGCCTCCCGCGGCCGAATCTAAAAGATTTCTGGAAGCAAAATTCAATCCGGCATAATTTTTTTGTATAATCATCCACAAATTCAAACCATGAGTAGGGCAATTACGTATCATTAATTTCATCCTCTCCCAAGCTTGTGCAACATGTTCATGATGAAGTTGCTTAAAATTCATAATATCGTTTCTAAGAGAGATGATCTTAGCGGGAGGAAAATACTTAGAGATAAAAGCATCTTTGCACTTGTTCCAAGAATCAATACTATTTTTAGGCAAATACGAAATCCAAGCTTTAGCACGATCTCTAAGCGAAAAAAGAAATAGCTTCAACTTAACAATATCATTATCCACATCTTTCTTCTTTTGCATATCACACAAATCAATGAAGTTATTTAGATGGGTAGCGGCATCTTCACTAGGAAGGCCGGAAAACGGATCTTTCATGACAAGATTCAGCAAAGCGGCATTAATTTCACAAGATTCAGCATCGGTAAGAGGAGCAATCGGAGTGCTAATAAAATCATTGTTGTTGGTATTGGTAAAGTCACACAATTTAGTGTTATCTTGAGCCATCGTGACAAGCAATCAATCCAACACACAAGCAAACAAAAAGCAAGCGGGCAAAAAGAGGAAAATCAAGAAAGAGAGGGAGGATAGAGAGAGAGGGCGAATAAAATAGCAAGAGTGAAGTGGGGGAGAGGAAAACTAGAGGCAAATGGCAAATAATGTAATGCGGGAGATAAGCGTTGTGATGGGTACTTGGTATGTTGACTTTTGCGTAGACTCCCCGGCAACGGCGCCATAAATGGCTCGTTGTCAGGAGTCAAATCTTGACTTGCGCGAACCTCCCCGGCAATGGCGCTAGAAATTCTTCTTCCTACCTCTTGAGCACCGCGTTGGATTTCCTTGAAGAGGAAAGGATGATGCAGCAAAGTAGCGTAAGTATTTCCCTCAGTTTTTGAGAACCAAGGTATCAATCCAGTAGGAGGTCACTGATGTCTACTACACAACCTTCTTCTTGTAGACGTTGTTGGGCATCTACTACTATTACTCCACTCATCGACCGCTATCCAGCATGCATCTAGAGTATTAAGTTCAAGAAAACAGAGTAATGCCTTAAGCAAGATGACATGATGTAGAGGGATAAATTCATGCAATATGATAAAAACATCTTGTTATCCTCGATGGCAACAATACAATACGTGCCTTGCTGCCCCTACTGTCATTGGGAAAGGACACCGCAAGATTGAACCCAAAGCTAAGCACTTCTCCCATTGCAAGAAAGATCAATCTAGTAGGCCAAACCAAACTGATAATTCGAAGAGACTTACAAAGATAACCAATCATACATAAAAGAATTCAGAGAAGATTCAAATATTGTTCATAGATAATCTTGATCATAAACCCACAATTCATCGGTCTTAACAAACACACCGCAAAAAGAAGATTACATCGAATAGATCTCCACAAGAGAGGGGGGAACATTGTATTGAGATCCAAAAAGAGAGAAGAAGCCATCTAACTAATAACTATGGACCCGTAGGTCTGAGGTAAACTACTCACACTTCATCGGAGAGGCTATGGTGTTGATGTAGAAGCCCTCCGTGATCGATGCCCCCTCCGGTGGAGCTCCGGAACAGGCCCCAAGATGGGATCTCATGGATACAGAAAGTTACGGCGGCGGGAATTAGGGTTTTGGCTCCGTATCTGATCGTTTGGGGGTACATAGGTATATATAGGAGGAAGAAGTACATCGGTGGAGCAACAGGGGCCCCATGAGGGTGGAGGGCGCGCCTGGGGGGGGGGGTAGGCGCGCCCCCTACCTCGTTGCCTCCCTGTTGGTTGCTTGACGTATGGTCCAAGTCTCCTGGGTCTTGTTCATTGAGAAAATCATGTTCCCGAAGGTTTCATTCCGTTTGGACTCCGTTTGATATTCCTTTTCTTTGAAACCCTAAAATAGGCAAAAAACAACAATAATTCTGGGCTGGGCCTCCGGTTAATAGGTTAGTAATCTATAACTAAAGCAAACTTCTGGAACCCCAAAAATTCTAAAATAAATTGCTGGACGTGAGGAATTTATCTATTAATCATCTTCAAAAAGAATTAACTAAATAGCACTCTCCAATAAAAAATGGCAACAATTCTCGTGAGCGCTAAAGTTTCTGTTTTTTACAGCAAGATCGCAAAGACTTTCCCCAAATCTTCCCAACGGTTCTACTTGGCACAAACACTAATTAAACACAAAAAACACAACCGAAACAGAGACTAGATAAATTATTTATTACTAAACAGGAGCAAAAAGTAAGGAATAAAAATAAAATTGGGTTTCCTCCCAACAAGCGTTATCGTTTAACGCCCCTAGCTAGGCGTAAAAGCAAAGATAGATCTAGGTATTGCCACGATAATGATAAGGTAAATCGCGAAAACTCATCTCATACTCCCTATGTTCAGCAGCAAGCTTTCTTTGTGGCAAACAAAAGTAATCAAAAGGGCTAAATTTAATGGGACAAAAGTCCCCAAGATCAAGCTCGGGAAGTATTGGTTCCTCCTTTGGCCCCTGATATTGTAAAACCAATTCATCATTATAAGCATTCTTTTGGCAAAAAGTCATGAGTCTTTGTTCAAGGGAAAAACCTAGCCCATTGTTCTGGATGGCAAAATTATCATTAAGTTCAAAGATCCTATTAACAAGAGCATCGATAGGAACCTTTTTTCGAAGGTTTTCATTAAAAGCAACATGATCTAAAGATTGTAAACGCATAATGTCTTCTTGATAGAAAATGATTGCTTCTATGCGAGGACGGCCAACATCCACCCTATAATGCACAAAAATTTCATTGGCTTCTTTTATTATAAATCTAAACTCATGAGCTAAAAAGATGATTGCTGCTCGCTTAACAGAAGAATGCTCAATATTAGAAAATTCTAGGAAAATCCTTTGTATGGAAGTATGCATATGTAAAAATTATCTTTCAAGTTCAACTATGAGCAAAGATATAGCATCTGCGAGACTACTAGTTTTATGAAGGATAGATCCACTCATGGTGGGCAAAGCACCGGCACAAGTAAATAAATCTTGAATAACTCCCTTCCCAATAATATTGCCGCTACCAATACAAAACCTTTTAGTGTGCAAAATAATAGGATTTTCAAGAGGATCATCAATAGCATCAAAGTTTTCCATATTATTATCCTTATCAATGATAATCTCCCCAGTTTCAGACATGATGGCAACGAATTGCAAAAAGAACGAGTACACAGAAGGCAGGAAGGAAAAAGAGGCGAACGAAAAGAGAGGGCGAATAAAACGGCAAGGGTGAAGTGGGGGAGAGGAAAACGAGAGGCAAATGACAAATAATGTAATGCAAAGGATAAGAGTTGTGATGGGTACTTGGTATGTCTTGACTTGGCGTAGATCTCCCTGGCAACGGGGCCAGAAATCCTTCTTGCTACCTCTTGAGCACTGCGTTGGTTTTCCCTTAAAGAGGAAAGGGTGATGCAGTAAAGCAGCGTAAGTATTTCCCTCAGTTTTTGAGAACCAAGGTGTCAATCCAGTAGGAGACCACACGCGAGTTACCTTGTACCTACACAAACAAATAAGAACCTCGCAACCAATGCGATAAAGGGGTTGTCAATCCCTTCACGGCCACTTGCAAGAGTGAGATCTGATAGAGATAATGATAATAGGATAAATATTTTTGGTATTTTTATGATATAGATTGAAAGTAAAGATTGCAAAATAAAATAGATTGGAAACTTGTATGATGGAGAATAGACCCGGGGGCCATAGGTTTCACTAGTGGCTTCTCTCAAGATAGCATAAGTATTACGATGGGTGAATAAATTACTGTCGAGAAATTGATAGAAAAGCGAATAATTATGAGAATATCTAGGTATGATCATGTATATAGGCATCACGTCCGTGACAAGTAGACCGACTCCTGCCTGCATCTACTACTATTACTCCACACATCGACTGCTATCCAGCATGCATCTAGAGTATTAAGTTCATAAGAACAGAGTAACGCCTTAAGCAAGATGACATGATGTAGAGGGATAAACTCATGCAATATGGTGTAAACCCCATCTTGTTATCCTCGATGGCAACAATACAATACGTGTCGTTTTCCTTTCTGTCACTGGGATCGAGCACCGCAAGATTGGACCCAAAGCTAAGCACTTCCCCCATTGCAAGAAAAATCAATCTAGTAGGCCAAACCAAAATGATAATTCGAAGAGACTTGCAAAGATAAACCAATAATACATAAAAGAATTTAGAGAAGATTCAAATATTGTCCATATATAAACTTGATCATAAACCCACAATTCATCGGATCTCGACAAACACGCCGTAAAAGAAGATTACATCGAATAGATCTCGAAGAGAATCGAGGAGAACTTTGTATTGAGATCCAAAGAGAGAGAAGAAACCATCTAGCTACTAGCTATGGACTCAAAGGTCTGAAGTAAACTACTCACACATCATCGGAGCGTCCATGGAGTTGATGTAGAGGCCCTCCGTGATCAATGCCCCTCCGGCGGAGCTCCGGAAAAGGCCCCAAGATGGGATCTCTTGGGTACAGAAGGTTGCGGCGGTGGAAATAGGGTTTCGTGGTGCTCCTGAATGTTTGCGGGGTATATATATATCTCCCTAATAATAAAGCACGGATTGGGTCTCCGGGTTCACCGTCGCGGCCTTTTTACACAAAGCCCCCCTGAAGTTTTGGATAATTAACCCGAGCTGCAGATCTAAGTTAGTAATAAAGTAAAAATAAGATTCGATTGTTCACGGGACATGGAGGCTGCTTCGCCACAGGGGATCCAACTTCTCGCTTCGCCACCCCAGTCTCCACCTGCCCCAATCTTCAGGCCGTCGTCCCCAACCCACCAGGAGATCGGGGTCGACTTCGTCGCCGGCGACGGCGCCCTCGCGTTCGGCTCCGGCATCAGGGGCCTGAAGATGTTAGGGTCCTTCGAGCTGGTCCTCCTCCCGCTCCTCGCGCTGCTCTTCCCCTCCCCCGCCCCCGCCAGTGTCGCCTCGCTGTGCCCGCTCACGGCGACCTCCAACGCCTCCTCCCACACCTACGCCCGCCCCGTATCCCACCTTCTTCGACGATGTCGTCGACAAGTATGGCTGGGACACCGACGCCCAGGTCCAGGTCTAGCCACTCGACGCCGAGGGCGCGCTCGTCGGCGCCATGCAACGCTACGAGTTCCACGCCCACGCGAGGGGCACCGCGGTCGCGCTGGCGCGGGCCAACCGACGGGGCCGTCGATTGGGGTCGCTCCGACGCCCCCACGGTGGAGGAGGTGGTCGGGCCCGACGGGTTCGACTTCGTCGCCGGCGATGACGCCCTGGCGTTCGGCTCCGGGGTCACGGACCTAAACATGGTAGGGTCGTTGGAGCTGGTGGTCTCCAATGGCGCTGGCGAGGGCCTCGCAGAGCTCGAGTTGCTATCGGTGAGTGCTATTTGACTTTTATCTTTGCTATTGCTTCAAATTTTTTGCTTCTGGTTGCTTGCTATTCTGTTGAAGTTGTGTCACATTTGAGATGAAGCAGTTGCTACCATTGGTGAATGGTCTAGCTGCTGCATACCCCTTTTCTGTTTGTGACTTTGAATTTATTGTGGTTGTTGTAGTGTCTCCTCACTATTTAGTACATATATATCTGGTTTAATTTTTGTTTTGTGTATATTGTATCGACTGGAACTATTTTCTCCTAGATTTGCAGGTAAATTTGTAAGGATATGCAACAAAATTGAACATCAACACCTTCAGTGTGTGAGGTGCGCGTGGATGACCGATATGTGTGAAGTGCGTGAGGATAGCTATATTCACATTCTTCCAATTTCGAGAGAGGAAGATAACTCAGTAGTACTGCCAATTTTGGCACGCAATGTTTGTTTTTCAGATTCACCATGGTTGGTAATGTTGTTTAGTACTGAAAACTTTGTCATGGTTCAATAAATAGGCAGTTAATTTTGTTGTTAGAAAGGCAAAGCAGTGCTACAATAGCATGGTTGATTTTGGTTGCTAGAAGGAAAAGTAGTGCGACAAATTTTAGAACTAGGATGTTGTTTTTCACAGTTCAGTCAAGTATTGCTTATTTGCATTGTACAATCACAATTCTAAGCTTAGGCTTCTTTTAGTTGTGTAGCATTGTAGAACTGGGTCCGTTTTTCCTAGCAGATCAACACATTTGGTTGGATTTAGCTTATTTGATAATGAGCAAACAATAAATGGTGTGAATATATGCGGAGTCGATGGAAAACATTGAAGCCAGTAGTTGTATACCTATTTCGAAAATCAAAATTGGTTAGTAACATTCTACATCATGGTATTACGGTTTACAGTACTAAGCTTGATGCTTTGTATGGTTCTTTAATACTAAGATTAATAATGACGTTGCTGCTTGAGTTACTTTGGATTTAACCTTGTTATGCCAATGACATATATAGGTTTCTCGGTTTGCTGCGCTGCTCTTCACAGTCGTGCAGCTGGCCATCGCCGCTAGGGATTTGTCGTCCAAGGCAGTCAATCCTTTCCTGTAACAGATGGAAATCATCATTTTCTCTCATGTTACTTTAGGAAACTTTGCTCTGTCATGTAGCACTCAGTTTTTTAAAAACATACTATATATGTAGCCCTCATCAACGTTGTGCTGGGCCATGAGTGGGCTTCCTCGATTAGCAAAAAAGAGGTGTTGATGTGGGGGATAAGTTTACGGTCAATTGAGTTTGCTTACGATTGGGCTTGAAAAAAAGGGTTCGTTTGTTTAATATAGTCTGGCCTTGCTCCCTTTACATATATACCCATGAGTTTATATATGTCCTCGAGTTACACAGAGTATCAACAAGCCTCATCGGGTATCAACGGGCAGAGGACTGGATAACGAAGGAATGGAAATGGTGGGCTAATTAAATGGAATTTGTGAAATGCATGATTTAAGAAGTTGGTTGCATGGAAATTATATATGTAAGAAATTATGCTTGATTACTGCTGAATGGCTCTCTCGGCAACATGGGCCAGCATATCTCATCACCATGCCGCAGCCAAGATGGAGCTGGGAGGGAATTACTGAAAGAATGTCCCAAACACAAAATTCTAGATTCTCTACTGAAGGCATATAGGTACACACAGATCTTAGTTGGAAGACCATCCGCCATCGTCTCCGCCGACTTTTTGCCGGAAGACCATCAGTCGTCACCTAGACCTACTTCGCCGCAGGTATCTTTTTTCTTTGTGCAAATTATGACGGAGCTATGTCTGATTTACAGTTTTTACAACCAGAGTTTACTGATGGTTAAACTAGCAATTTAAATTGATGTGAGCAAGTATTTAACACAATTGGTCTGTTGGCATAGGCTCAAGCAAGCACCTCTTCGATCTATATTGTTGCCATTTTGTTTCCTTTGTCAAACTAGCTGCAACAATAATGTTTTTTGCTGTACAATATGGGCATAGAGCCATTTGATACAATAATGTTGTCAATTGATTCCTGTTGTAGTGCTTCTTGCTGTATGGGTTGGTATAGCTGATTCGTTAATGTGTTCACTTAATTGATTCCTGCCGCAGTACTCATTGATTCCTGCCGTGGTACTCACTGAATCTTGACCTACGTCTTATTATATAGCCCATTCATTCGTCACCTGCCATAGAGCATAGTGCTCCTTGCTATACGGCGGACCTGGTGAAACTGTGCAAATAATTAACAAACCAAACCCCACCTGGATAGTGCTACAGATTTGCTTAGTGGGCAGGAATAACTGGTCAGCCTTTCGTAACTTCTATTTCTATTATTGTAGCATAATAGTTTTTTACATGGAGCTGACTGTTATTTCTTCTTTTTCACCAGGAGTACTATTTCTTCTTTAAGGGCGTATTTCGGAGGGGAGCATACACATTACCTTGATTGAGTTGAGTTTCGTGTTCTGCATTACTGTTATAAGTTACCAGCAGCAAAGAAAGAGAGTCATGTACTAATAGCTGATAAGGTAGTCTGCTCTTGTAGATCATCTGGTTATTCATTTTCCCATACAAGTGTTACTAAACTCTACTAAGTTCTATAATGACACAAGATTAACTTGTTACAGGACAAGTGTACCGAGTAATAGCAGCAAGAAAGAGAGTCATGTACTAATATCTGATAAGGTAGTCTGCTCTTGCAGATCATCTGGTTGATCATTTTCCCATACAAGTGTTACTACACTCTACATTTGCGTAGAGTAATAACACAAGATTAACTTGTTACAGGACAAGTGTACAGAGTAATGAGTATGGACAGAAAATTTGTTTCTTCATCATTTATATTCTACTTAGAATATAGTCCCCACGTCTCATAATATAAGATCGTTTTTGACATTAGTGCAGTGTTAAAAATGCTCTTATATTATGTGACGGAGGGAGTAACTCACAAGGTATGAACATAATTACTGTTTTTGTCATGTCAATGTATCCATGGCTGACAAGCTATCTTGGTGACATCATTATGTCTCGTGGATGGGATAAAAAGAAGAAATATATATTCTTGGAGCATGCATCAGAGTGGATGGAAGCTAATGTGTTCCTGTTTTTTTTATGAAAACGATAACTTTTATTACAAATAAGGAATTTTCTGCGTTTTCAGAAAAGCAAAAGAAAAACGATTGACAATCTATTCTATGCAAAACTACTGTTCCATCCGATGAAGAATGGTATGTTGGCTTCTTCACGTCCGATCTTCATGCTAAAAAAACACTAATCTTTTTTTGCGAAAAAGCTTCCAATCTATTCATATTCAATCATGGCAGTATAATGAACACCAGAAATAAAAATTATATCCAGATCTGTAGACCACCTAGCGACGACTACAAGCATTGAAGCGAGCCGAAGGCGCGCCGCCGTCATCACCCCTCCATCGCCGGAGTTGGGCACAACTTGTTGTAGTAGATAGTCGGGAAGTCGTCGTGCTAAGGCCCCATAGGACCGGCGCATCAGAACAGCAACCGCCGCCGATGAAGAATAACGTAGGTTGGAAGGATTCAACCCGAAGACACACGAACGTAGACGAACAACGACGAGATTCGAGCAAATCCACCAAAGATAGATCCGCCGGAGACACACCTCCACACGCGCACCAACGATGCTAGATGCACCACCGGAACGGGGGCTAGGCGGGGAGTCCTTTATTCCATCTTCAGGGAGCCGCCGCCGTCTCGCCTTCCTGAGCATGACACAAACCCTAACAAGACAAGGAAAAAAGACTGAAAACGGAGCCCTCCCGCTGGCCCTTGGCAGGATCCACCGCGCCCCCGTGGCCCTAGGGCCACCAGAGATGAGGCAGACCTGCGGCGGCGCCAGCGAGAGGCAGAAACCCTAGCTTTCTTTCTTGGAGGAGGAGGAGCGACTTCACGTTCGGGAGTTAAAAACACTAATCAGTTTAACCTTATTATTGATGTTTATTAAAATTGGACATTAAAAATGATGCATAATGGCACATGAAGCAGGTTGTGCTTCTTTTTCACCCGGTGCAACGCACGGGCATTTGTACTAGTATATATATAGGCAGCCTATCCTGTGAATTCGGCGTCTTCGTGAATCCTTGTATCCTGTCATTATCAGTCGTTGGATCAAAATCTTGTGCCTGCTGTTTGTGCCCTGTCTTTTTTGCACAAACATGCCCACATCCACCCAAGTTTGCCATGTCAACTTTTCAAAAGAGACCCCAACGAGACCAACTCTCCCAGTTAACCACTCAATCGTTTTCCTCCCAATCTCTGCATCTCGCCGGCGGCCACGGCCACGGCTGCGGCGACCAAGACCACCAGAGTCCAGCGACTATTTCCTGCCACGAAGAGCGGTGATTGGCGGCAGCACCTTGGACGCTGTAATGGAGACACGCCGGAGGCGGCCACCTCTCCCAGCGACGGCAGCCTCTCCGGCAGAGATCCAAGCGGGTGGCCATCGCCTCTAGGCGTGGAGTTCTCCCCTGCGGACGCACCAGGCCTTGCCCTACTGCGATGTATGGAGCCGTCCAGCCATGCGTTGGAGTTCCCGTTTGGGATCCGAGCCGGACATGCCTTTGCAGTATGATATTTCTTTGCAGCTGCTGCACTGTCGAACTCTTCCCCAATCTCTTCAGGCAAAACCGTCCTGGAGCTCCTTCGACACAACCCAAGACTAGCACAACCCGACCACTATTGCGACCATGTAGCTAGTTCTTATCAGATGACTTGCTATTGGTGATTTCTGTAAGAATATCATACGAGTTGCTGTTGGTGCCAATCGAGCATCATACTTCAGAAATAAGTGAATATAAAATATAGAAGCAGTGTGAGTACAGGGCAGGCTCTAGGTAGGAGTAGCAACAACGTGCGTTGGTGGTTTGGACCAATTCCTTTGGGTTCGGTTGGGAACAAGAGCATGTTCTTGTGACCCCAAGTACTTGTAACTAAACTCTCTCTTGTACATAATGAATATGACAGGGATTGCTTGTTCTTGCAAAGAAATTCAGAAACAAGTGAATGTCCACTTATTGGTGACTCATTCTTTTTAGAGAAATGGTTGGTTTACTTTATTTTGATGAATGCTATTGTTCATGCTTACTGGCAGTTTGTAATCTGGGCTGCTCGTACAAGATTCATGCTGCAGTTTGGCCTACAAGTCTCATTTTACACTGAAAAATTATTACAGTATAACTAGTACTTCGGGTAGTAAGTAGGTAACAACACAAATAGATCAGATCATCAGCTAGCCATGATTCTTGTACATCTAGTTCTCCTGGGTGACTGCCATTGATGGATAAAGCTCATAAACAAGTGCTTCTAAGTTGTTTTGAATTAAAATTCAGACGGAAACACCTGATACATGCTAGCCGCAATTAGTATATGGCTGCTCCGTCGAACATCTTATGCATTCAATTTTTTTCTTCAACTACTCATAAACAAGAACAAGCTTCCAAACTTTGATACATGAATCAAAACTCATGCATCTGCTCACCACTCACACTTAATTAAGCATGAATCAAATCTGATACAAATAACATAAACAGTTGGACAAAGCACAAGTTCGAATCCAGTGCATAAATTCAAACATTCAATAAACTGAATAAATGGGATTAAACATCATCTATTTTTCGAAGACTTGTAGCTATCATCATGCACCATCTGGAAGCATTTGTTGCACATTCATGGCTTCTTTTCCATGACCTTTTTTGCTAGGACAATTGCGACTGTCATGAAACCCTATTTGGTTGCACGTCTTGCACAAGCGTGCGACCTTGGCCTTGGCTTCTTTTTTCTTCTCCTTTTGTTTTTCCCCATTCATTTCCTTTGCTCTTTTTATTCTTTTACATCTCCCTACCGAATGGCCATCATTTGGCGGGTGTATGTCAACTTGAGTAGGAATGTTGCAACCAATAAACGCCTCATATTCCTCTTGCCTAGTGTGCTTGACTGCATTGGGAACCATTTGGTTCAGAGGCTCCTCAATGCTCAGAACACTTGATACTAAAAAGCTCATGCCTTCATCTGATTGCTTGGCTCTTTGAATTAGATCTTCCAACTTGTTGCGTACTGTTGAAATCTTCTTCCTTGCGGCTGCATCCAAGGAATCGGTGGGATTTTCTTCTAGAAGGTTCCCTTGCTCATCGTAAACACTCTCACTGCAATTTTCTGTATGTCAATCATATAATTTAAAAAAGAGAAGAGCATTGATTTTTATAACTTTCATACCTTTTACACTGTTTCTTCCATCTTTCCATAATATAGAAGGTTGGAAGCTCCTTTTGATTTTCAATTCGCATCACTTGGACAATATGGCGGCATGGGATTCCATGTGACTCATATAACTTGCATGAACAGTTAGCTATCATGGTTGTCGTGTCACAACGGACCTCCCTTACCCTACTGGCTCCCGTTTTGAAGGTCACTACTTTTATTCCCCCATCTTGTGCAATTCCTTGAACACAACAATTATCTCTTGCTGCAATAACTTGTTCCTGAAATTTCCCAAACACTTCATGTGTGAATACTTGACTACCTTGTTTCTCCATTGCCCACGGTGTCACTAGTTGGGGGATCCTATGGATGCTTGAATTGTCGGCAATCAACTCCTCTTGACGTTGACATTCTAAAGCCGTTTCAAACCTAAGCCAGAACTCAACAAAAGTGAGCCTGCGATGAATGAATCGGTTAAAGAATGAATTTGCACTTTCAGACCTTGAAGTAGTTCGAAGAATGCCTGCCGGTGGTATGTCCATAAAATAGGCTGGTATCCATGACTCTCTGAGGCTAAACCTTTTAGTCAACCATTCATTATCCTCCAACCCATACTCTGAAATTATAGAATTCCACTCTAACTCAAACTCGGTCACGGTTTCTGAACCCCATACACATGCATTCATCCTCTTCCAAAATTCAGATTCTTCTCTAATCGCAGGTCCAAGCTTCTCAGGAAGTTTTTCCATTATATGCCACATGCACAGCCTGTGTACTGAGGTTGGAAAAACTTCATCAATTCCATTCTTAATGCTAGTAGCTTCATCGGTTATGATGAGTGTCGGCGCTACACCTCCCATTGCCTTCAGGAAGGTCTCAAACAACCAGACATATGACTCGGTCTTCTCATTTAGTAAGAACGCAGCACCAAAGAACACACTTTGTAAATGATGATTAACTCCTGTAAATGGTGCAAAGATCATGTCATACTGATTAGTAGTATATGTAGAATCAAAGGACACCACACTACCGAAATGTTTGTAGTTCTTCCTGCTTGTGGCATCTGCCCAGAACACATACATCAACTTTCCTTCAGCACTGACAACAAAATCATAGAAAAATGCTGAATTAACTTCCTGCTTTCTACCTAGCTGGGCCACAAACATTTGAGCATCTGCATTCCTAATTTTTAATCTGAGGTCACGGTAGTAGTTTTGCAAGTCCCTTTTCATGCATCCAGCATTCGCAAATCCACCCTCGCTGACGTGTAGGAGCCTGTATGCCTGGCAGGTGCATATGCTTGCTTTGCTGCATGTGTACAATGTGTTCTTTGCCCTCTCGCTAACTCGGCGATTTGATCTGATCAAATGACGCTTATCCAGTGACACAAGACCATGGTTGTGGTGCTTGACCCATGATTCTATCTTGTAGGTATCATTAGCACATAACTTCACAAAGATGTGTGCATCACAACCGCACCTTATGTCTGTGTTCTTACGCCTCTTCTTTGATGGATCGTCAATCTTGTTACCATTTTCAGACTTAAATCCTTGTCTATTACACATGTATCGTTTAGTGCGAACTACCTCATTTTCTAACTTCTTTTGTTGCCCAATACGAACTCCAAAACCAGATTGATGTGCATAAGATTTGTAGAACTCCTCCACGGCCTTCAATCCTTCAAATATCATCCCCACTTTAGGCTTCAAATCATCTTCACATTCAGGTATAAAGGACGAGCATTGGAACATAAAGGATGAATTAATAAGCACTTTCATGTACAAATAAGTAAAATGAGTACGCCTGTTGTTCGGCAACAGCAATTGACTTACACAGAGAGGAACACTTGCTTTCTTTATGGGTGTATTAAATCCTTCCTCGTTCATGTGCATCTGCCACATATTTGTAGATCCCATTGCTGCACCTGCACCAACAGGTACATGATAAGCCTTTAGAACTAACCAGAAAACCAACACACATTTTGAGAGAAATACAACCCAATATGGGTTTAGCCCCAACACTAACTGACAGACCTGGGCACTGTCATTCAAATGACAATCAGTGTACAAAGTTACAGACCCTCGACAATGTAGATGTATGTGCAGGTAAAATCTAGAATAGCGATTCCCAACTTTACTATAAAATTTGGCAGCACTTGAATGGATGTCAACAAGAAGAGTTTCATTCAGGATAAATTTTCACTACCAAACTAGCATAATCTCGAACAGTAAATATGAGCTACATCACATGCATCCCATTAAGTTCAATCACAACATATCCACCACAGAAACCTATGTTTGCATCAAGTTAACGAGAATTAAGTTTTGAAAAGTGATTTGGTTCATTGTTTTTCTCAATAATAAGTACTGGATCATTGTTCCCTCATACAGAGCATTGTTTTTCCCAATATAATGCTCCTGAAGACCTGACGCAAAGCAATCTGCTTTCAGCAGGAACAGGGCACCGCAAGGCAAGGGGCAGAAGAGATGGATTTGGGATGTTGTATTAACCTTTGTGTGTACGCCTGCACCCCGGATCCAGTCTTCTGGAAGTTTAGGGCGTACGAGAGTTCTTCGTCTCTAGCCGCAGGCCGCCGCCATGGTGATCGGGAACGTGGGTTTCGCACGTCTGGTCTGTTGAGGGGTGCCCTTGCAAATCTGCATGATTAACTTACGGACGTACAGGACCGGAGGCGGGCGGCTTAGTGCAAAAAATTCCTACGACTGAGCAGAAACGCAGGATTTAAATCGGATGACTGGGAACGAGAGGATATAGGGGTGCACGAAGAACTAAACAATGATCGGGAACTGAGCAAACATATATATATATATATATATGAGAAAGAAGTAGGTCGGTGGAGCAACGAGGGGCTCACGAGGGTGGAGGGCGTGCCCCCTGCCTCGTGGCCTCCTCGATTGTTTCTTGACGTCCACTCCAAGTCTCCTGGATCACATTTGTTCCAAAAATAACGCTCCCGAAAGTTTCATTCCGTTTGGACTCTGTTTGATATTCCTTTTCTGCGAAACACTAAAATAGACAAAAAAACAGCAATTTGGGCTAGGCCTCCGATTAATAGGTTAGTCCCAAAAATAATATAAAATTATAAAATAAAGTCCGTTATCATCCAAAACAGATAATATAATAGCATGGAATAATAAAAAAATTATAGATACATTAAGAGAAAATTGCTTCTATACCATCGACAACCTCTGCAATGGCTTATTTGCCATCCAACAAAGCTTCAGTGCTTATATACCAAACACAAACAAAATCTATTGCCTATATACCACTAGCAGTTAGTCTAGTGTTAACTCAATCCGTTAAGTGCCCAAAATGACCATCTTGCCCTCAATGGCAAATAAGCAAACAACTGTAGAACATGTCCAGAAAAAAAATTGACAACATTCCTCCTCTATTTTCAGCATTCCAGCAAAATTATAGTGATTATCTAACAAATCCAGGATATAAAAAATTCCAGCAACAGAGTAATATACTCAAGAAAATTCACATCATTTAGAAGACATTCATGAAACACCATATTAATTCTCACACAATCAGTACCAAGTTTGCATCGTCCAGAACCAAAATACCACAACCAAAATATGTTGTTCACACAAGCAAGTCTCTAAATAAAATAGCATACACATGAAGAGCTGCGATACAGAAATAATACGCAAGATTTTAGAGCATTTCACAGTTTCAACTTTTTTTGCTTCAACTGGCCATTGCTTGGTTGTTAGGCGCAACTCTCTTCTTGCTTCGAGTTCCCATTGCAGGGCTGTCAGGCGCAGCAGATATCACCTTTGATCTACATCAAAAAAGTTGATTACATACTATGGTACACTCACAGAATATAAGTAAATTTGGTGCAGTTTTCATACCTTCTAGATGTAGTCTTCGATGATGTCGACTTGGCTACATCGCCTTGAACTGCATCACTTGGACATGAAAGTAGAGCTAGTGCAGTCTCATTTTCACTTGGACATAGAAGTAGAGGTAGTGTACCATTAGTTGCTTGATCTGTTGTTGTACAAATAGCTTTTGTAATGGGTTTTTTTTTCTTTTGTCCCTGCATGAGTTTCACATATTATAGCTTAATTAAGACAAGAGTAAGGTGGAACAGAAATCTCATATTGAAATAGAAAGTACCTTTTCTGCTTTGCTACTTCTGCATAGGCTTCTAGTGCTTCAGGAGCAGCATCTTTGCAGCTTTGCCATCTATGTCCATAAGCTTTGCAAATTGGACATTGGTGTTGGCCTTTCTTTCCCTTTCCCTTGCTATTTTCAGCACCACTTTTGTGCCTCTGTACCTTTGGCCTCCCAGGGGCCCGCCTAAGGATTGGGGGGTTCAAGAAGAATTCTTTGTTCACACTTGGCCATTGAGACATGTCGGTTAGGCCAGGAAGAATAGGAGCATAAGCTGCAGCAAACTTGGCAACACTATAACAATCATCAACGAAGTCTTCTATTGTGACCCCCCTAATTCCAGTAATAAAGCTAATTGCATGTTTGCAAGGCTTCCCGGAGACTTGAAATGCCCTGCATGTGCATGTCCTGTTTGCTAGATCAGTGACGTGGCGCTTGCCACCTAGCGCAACACTCTCACTCACTTCTGCAATCATGTCATCTATTCTCTCATATTCAATGTCCAGCCCCCTGCTTATGTCATTCAACTCCTTCATGACACTTGGAAGTATATGCCGACCTTGAAATTTTCTAGCTAGCCTTCTCCTCTTCTCAAACTTAACCGTAATCTTTCTCCTTATCTTGTCCATGAGCTGAAACAACATTAAACCTTTGTGGTTGTGGATCCAGTTGTTGAAACACTCGGCCAAATTATTTGTCACATAATCCACTTTTGAGGAGGTTGAATATTTGCTCCTTCACCATAGCCTGGTGTGGTACTTGTTTAAGTATGCTATTGCAGCAGCCTTTTTCTCCTCTATGGCTGCCATGTGATAGTCAAACCCTCGAGGAGTCCATGAATAAGCAGCTGGCCACAAATGATCATCAAAAACGTTACCATGGAATTTTTTCTTGAAGTTCACAACCAAGTGTCGCATGCATTCTCTATGTTCAGCATACCCAAATACCTATTCGATTGCAGTGTCAATCCCTTTTCCTGCATCTGAACATATAGCTAGACTGGGGGGAGAGCCAATAGCTTCACGAAGCTTCTCCATAAACGACACCCAACTTTCAGTAGTTTCCGAGTCGATAACTCCATAGACTACAGGGTACAACCAATTGTGACCGTCAATAGCACAAGCAGTAGCTAATTGGCCTCTATACTTGCCCGTCAAATGAGTGCTATCTATCGCCAAGTAAGGTCTGCAGCCAGCCAAGAACCCATCGCACAAAGGCTTCAACCCAACAAACATCCGTATGAAATATTTTTTCTGATCATACTCCATGTGGTCAATCGCAACTATACTTCCAGGAGACCTCTTCTCAACCTCAGCTTTCCAAGCATATAGCTTGTCAAAAGAATCATCCCAATTACTTCTATACCATCGACAACCTCTGCAATGGCTTATTTGCCATCCAACAAAGCTTCAGAGCTTATATACCAAACACAAACAAAATCTATTGCCTATATACCACTAGCAGTTAGTCTAGTGTTAACTCAATCCGTTAAGTGCCCAAAATGATCATCTTGCCCTCAATGGCAAATAAGCAAACAACTGTAGAACATGTCCAGAAAAAAAATTGACAACATTCCTCCTCTATTTTCAGCATTCCAGCAAAATTATAGTGATTATCTAACAAATCCAGGATATAAAAAAATGGGAAGAGAAGAGTTGATCTTGGGAAGAGCATCGGCCGTCGGCGCCACTGCCCTACTCTCCACCTCGCCGGAATCCCCAATCCTAGGGTTCTGGGCGACATGGCCGCTGGGAGAGGTTGCCGCTGCTAGCCCGTTTGCGGAGGCCATCGAAGACGCGGTAGACGAGAGGGATAGAGGCGCGGCGGCGGCGGGACCGTGCGGCAGGGGCTGGGGAAGCGCCGGCAGCGGTTTCGCCATTAGGCGTCGCCTGGATAGGATCGAAGATGCGGTGGGTGAGAAGCCTTGAGGCGCAGCGGCGTCGAGATTCTGCGGCAACAGCGGGGGTTGGGGGAGCGGCGACAGGGGCGATGGTGGCGCCGGCGGCGGTTCCGCCATTGCCGCTCGGTGGATGTTGCCGCTGCGCGTGCGTGTGTGGGGATGGGGAGGGTCAGGTGTGCGTGCGTTGAGTCGTGGTGTTGGAGAGTCGGGTGCGGGGGCAAGTTGTCTTTTTTTTTAATCTGCAACGAGGGTAAAATTGGATTTTTCAAGAAAACTGACAAGAAAACAGAGACTTGGTAACGGGAGACTAACGGTGATGGCAAATAAGCAATAGATTTTGTTTGTGTTTGGTATATAAGCACTGAAGCTTTGTTGGATGGCAAATAAGCCATTGCAGAGGTTGTCGATGGTATAGAAGTAATTTTCTCATACATTAAAGACGTATCGGTCTACTATTATGGCGATTCAACGAGATTTGTTTCGTGGCGGTCTACTATTTACGACAATTGAACTAGACTTGTTTCTCTAACGTCTTTGCGGTTGGATTCCTTGATGTTGTCAACTATTGCCGTGAGCACGGTTGTGCAATGAGGACACGTTTTATTGTGGCTTTGGCAAGATTTTAGAGGCATTTGGTCCTAGTCATAGCCCGCCCCCCTTGTTTAGGGTAGTTTTCGTTTATGTGGGTTTAGTTTCTTTTGCTAGGATTTTTATGTGTTCAGTTAACCTATATCTCATTGTATCCGGTGTTCTATTGATATAATATAGATCTTTACACACACATATTGTGAGAAAAACTTTTGATTTATTCATCTTCAACAATGGTATTACAACGATTACTAGAAATAATAAAATTACATCCAAATCCGTAGACCACTTAGCGACGAGTATAAGCACTGAAGCGAGTCGAAGGCAAGCTGCTATCATTGCCTCTTCCTCACTGGAGCCGGACAAACCTTATTGTAGTACACAGTCGGAAAGTCGTCGTACTAAGGCCCCACAGAACCAACGCACCAGTACAGCAACCGCCGTCGATGAAGTATGTAGATCAGAAGGATCCAACTTGAAGACACAAGAACATAGATGAACGACGAATAGATCCGAGCAAATCCATCAAAAACAGATTTGTCGGAGACACACCTCCACACGCCCACCGACGATACTAGACGCATCAACGGAACGAGGAGTGGGTGAAAAGATCTTTATTTCATTTTCAAAGAGCCGCTGCCGTCTCGTCTTTCTGAGCGGGACATATATATTCCAAATAAATAAAGTATCTTGCGTCGTGGATGGCCTAATCCAACAATTTTGTGATACGGAACTTTGGCAAGAGGACGGTGATTGGTTGCCACTTATTGGTCACTGCCTGCTCCCAAGTCAAAGATTGGTGAAACACTTTAGGTGCTGATCGCTTTGCTGCCAAAAAGAAACACAATAATCCGCCTTCCTAATAATGTTCGTAGGCAATAAAGCAATTCCGGCCGAATTGTTTGGGTTGCCAACTTTTCCATACCGGGACATCAAACCAGCCAAACCCTTCACCCTTTGCCGTGCCGTAAATCTAGTCAGATATTCTCTCTTTTTTTTTTTGCGTGGAAACCTAGTTAGATGAAATCCTGAACATTTGCAGTTCACCCCCTTTTAATTTTTAATTGAAAAATGCGTGTCACAGGGTTGTTTCTGAGTATATATATTTTAGAGTCGTTACGTAATTAAGCAAACATAACTGGGCGTAAATGAGACCCGAGCGGTTATATTGCAATTTGCAAGACTGCAAAGTGCCAATCAGCAATCAGATTTTTTTTTTGATATAGCAACCCGCCTGGTCCCAGCCCGAAACTACCGCGTAGTGGGGAAGGAACATCCCTTTCCCCCGTCCGTTCCAGGCGGCGTCCCTCCGCGTCGCGCCACATGGCTCCGCCTGCCGCCTCCACCGTCGACGTCCTCGGCGACGACCTGCTGCAGGAGGTCTTCGTCCTGCTCCCGGGCCCCGCCGACCTCCTCCGCGCCGCGCTCGCCTGCCGGCCCTTCCTCTGCGCCGCCCGCAGCGCCGCCTTCCTCCGCCGCTTCCGCCGCCGCCACCCCTTCACCTGCCCACTCCTCCTCGGCTGCCACCTCCACCGCCCCGGCGAGCACCGCGGGAACAGCGCCCCGCGCCTGCTCCCCGCGCCCCCCGCCGCCGCCACGCGCCGCGTCGCCGAGCGCGGCGACTTCGCGCTCTCCTTCATCCCCCGCCGCGGCCGGCCGGGCGCCGCCGGCGCCGGCACCCCCTGGCAGCTCCTCGACTGCCGCAACGGCCGCCTCCTTCTGCGCAGCCGGTCGTCCCAGGACCTCGCCGTCGCCGACCCGTTGGCCCGGCGCTGGGTCTCGCTCCCCGCGCTCCCCGGCGACCACCCCGTGGGGTACGCCCTCGTCACCGACGACGGCGACTATTCGGTGTTCAAGGCGGCCTGCATTTCCCGAGTCGGCGACACCACGGACCTGCGCGCCTTCCTCCTCTCCTCCGCCGACCTCCGGTGGGCGGACGTGGGCGGCCTCGCGCAGCAGCCCAATCTCGCGGCCTCCCGGGCGATGCAGGCCAACGGGTCGCTGTACTGGAAGCTAGTGGGTGGACAGCACGTGCTGGCGCTCAACACGGCGACGACAGAGCTCGCCGTGCTGCCGCTCCCGCCTTTCCTGCGGGAGCTCAGTTTCGACGTCATCGAGAAGGGGGAGGACGGCGCCGGCGGGCTCCATGTGCTCACCATGCGTGGCTTCTGCATCGAGGTTTGGGTCAGCGAGGACGACGGTGCCGGTGGCCTGGCGTGGACGCTGGTGGACAAGTCGGTGAGGTTCCACAGGGCGATTGCAGAGATGATTGGCTCGGAACACTTTTACCATCTCACACTGGATGTCATCGGGGTGGCTGCCGGTGTTGTGTTCTTGCGCAATGGCAGTTGTCTGTTCTGCATTCATCTTGAGACTATGAAGATGACCAAGCTCTCTGAGAATGAGAGTTGCCCGTCTGCGCTGATATATCCTTACACGATAGCGTGGCCGCCAGCGTTCTTGAACTCTATTGAAGAAGGTGCTTGATAAGGTGATACACAGTTACAATATGCTAAATGTCTCCTATAAGTTTTGATCAACGATGATGTGCTTAACTGGTTATAAAGAAATGTTTAAACCAAACAGTTTAATTAACCTTCTGCCATCTAAAACTTTCTTTGTTTGCTTCTTGGGTGAATTCTTCTGATATGTCTCAATGCCCTGGATTTTCTGCAGGAATGCGAAGCTACATTCAGCTTATGGTGATTAGATTCTGTGGCAGAGCTGATGTTGGAAAAAGGATGTCATTTGATCATCCATATGAATTCGTGAGACATGATAGCCGCAAACTTGCTCTAGTTGTGCTTACAGTTTTAGCTTCATATCATGTAATTAGTTGTGCTTGCAGTCTTAGTTGGTGTGTTATGTTCTGCCACCATTATGTGTATGGTCACTCTATTGCCTGAGATTATAATTTCGGAATATAGTATTTAGCATGCTTTTGTGAATGTTATACCGGAGCTTTTATGTTTGCTTCTATGATCATTATATATCGTGTCAATTTCTGGCTGGGGTTTGGAGTCTGGCTCCTCTGATACTGATGCGCGAATGCTGGATAGTCTTACTTTTTTTCCAATCCCATGCTCAATGAAGAAACTGAAGACTGAAGAACTTGGCCTATTGTCATCAAATGTTGTTATTATGGTGAAGTTTGATAATTGTTCTGTCGTTTGGTGTTGGTGCGTTTTTATTTATTTTTCGCTTCTCTAGGTTGCGCCATGGATGGAGACAGCAGTATCATGTTCCAGGTTTATTTATTCACTTAATCTGGATTGAAGGTTTTGTAGGTAAATATGCAATGAGATTTCTCAGTTACGTTATAGAGTACTCCGTACTTGTCTTTCTACCATGTTTGCATATATTGGGCGACTTCAGTTCTGGTTCAGATTTTGAGTGTGGTTGATCTGATGCAAATGCCTGTTTGACAGTCTTACTGTGCATCCAAATTCCAGGGTCATTCACAGGGAAGAAGCTGAAGAGCTAACTTGGCCTGTGCCAGTGAGTGCCTTTATAAGGTGAAGCCGGATCATTTGTTCTATCAATTGGTGTTAGTGCCTTTTTCTCTTCTCTTGTGAAATTTTGAGACATGCTGCGTATGGAGATGGCAGACTCAGGTTAGTCTGGGGTTTGTTCTTGAGTTTATCTGGGTTGGAGGTTTTGTTGACACATACACTGATTTCGCAGAGACACGCATTATCCTTATTTATGTACGCATCCATTAAAATGATGAGTGTGAGTAATTATAGTTGGTGTCGGGGTGTGTTCTGTTCTGCCATGTGTATCTGGGTTGGAGGTTTTGTTGATAGTGCGTATAATAATTTTTCGTCATCAGTAATGGCTCATCAATGAAGAATTAATTGAGACACGAATCTTGAATCACTAATACTCCCTTCGAATGGGTTTATAAGGCTGGTCATAGTGGGGAGTAACTTAGACTAGTGTCATATGCATGACACTAGTCTAAGTTACTACCCCCATAGTGCAAAGTATCTTAGTAGTAGTGTCATAGTTTGTTTCATTTATTGCCTTATTGCCTTATAATCGGGCACGGGTTTCTAGGTCTTTGATTTGCCCAATAGAACATGTACGGTAATTGATGCATAGGAGATTTATCGGTGAAAGATTGTTATGTTAGTTGTTATGTTCAGATTGTTCATTGCATATTTATACCCATTGATCATGATCCATATGATGTCTTGTGAGTAGATTCATTAGTTCTTGAGGACATGGGAGAATTTTTGTTGCTAGTAATCATTTGAAGTTGAATACCGTTTAATGTTTTGATGATACGTTGTGTTGTTCTTCCTCTAGTGATGTTATGTGAACGTCAACTACATGACACTTCACCATCAAAAGGGCATATGGGAAGACATTGTAGATTTTTTTTGTAGATGATGGGTTGCGGGAGTGATATAAACCTAAAACATGGTTTATGAAATCATTCCGTGAGGGGCTGTTTTGAATCTTATCGTTTAATGCAATGGTTAGATTTATGTTAATTACATGTTTGCATGGAGGGTACAATCATAAGTATGTATTTTTTTTCAAGTAAGAACAATACCTTATCTCCGGTCCACCCACACAACACTTGCGAAATCAATAAACAATAGCTTAATAAATCATGGTGAAAGTAACTTGATGAAATTTCTGTGTATCCTCAAGAGCGTTTTAGCTATTATAAGAAACAGAACCGGCTTGTCCTTAGCATACATAAGGATTGGGTCACTTGTTGCACTCTATTGCTTTAGTTAATATTTATGTTGTTACGAATTATCTTGTTGTTAACAATCTATTAAATTATCTTTACATCATTTATAATGAAACTTTACTGAAAACTACTTGTCTATTCCTCCTGCTCCTCGTTGGGTTCGAACTCTTATTTATCGAAAAGGCTATGATTGATCCCCTATACTTGTGGGTCATCAAGGGGCCCATTAGTGTGGCACACCCCACATGCCTTGGGGAAGGCAAAGGGGGCGGCGGCTAGGGTTTGGGGCACATCCCTCCCAGGTGCGGCCGACCCTAGCTAGGGGAGAGGGAGTCCCTCCTCACATGCGTCTATATATATAGCAGAGGGGGCAACCACTCAATTCCATCTGGTGGCGCCCTCTCCATCTCTATCTCTGCAAGTTTCCACCATTGCCGCAAGGCTGCCACATCTCCTAGTCTATGGCATTTCTTCGTCCTAGACAACAAGCTATGCTTGATCAGTGATTCCTTGGCATGGATACTGGCAGAGGGATCGTAGTCTCACGGCTCGGGATGTTGAACCTAGCTGCGGGAATCTACAAGTCTACACCAACATCTCTTCTCGGCCGCATTTGTTGATAACTATATGATCTACCTCTAGCATCTTCATAGTGTTACCGTGCATGTAAGTACATGTTGTGCTACGTTCCTAACAGTGACAACATCCATGAGGACTAGGACGTACTAGGGTGGCGTCTGATGTCGCGACTGTGCTCGGGGGTGGTGCTCCAAGTGGGGGTAGGGTCTAGGACGATGAACAAGTTCAGGGACGTGGTAGCGCTCCGGGTGCTGCATGACTGGGAGGGCGCAGGATGGGCAATACACATGAGGAGAAGAACAACTTGCGGGTCGATTTGGTGGGAGTAGGGTGATGTCGGTTTGCCGGGTCCTATGTGGTGGACATGTCTGGACGACATCGTATCCGCCTGACATATGGGCTCGGTTGGGACGACTTAGACAATCTAAACAAATGAGAGGTTTAGGAAGGCCCCTTGGGCTGGGTTTTTAGGCTGGGCATATGTCGAGGGTTCGAGGGACCTCCTAGTTGACACTCTTTGCGTCAGATAGGAGAGGCACGCACAGGGGCGCCACAAGGGGTCCGATCCATTAGCGCACTAGCTACTGTAATGACTCAGGTGAAGCAAGTGAATTTTTTCTACATGTTATGTTTCTACTCCCTCCTTCAATCTATATAGGGCCTAATGCGTTTTTCGAGGCTAACTTTGACCAAATATTAGAGCAATAATATATGACATGCAACTTACACAAAGCACATCGTTAAATTCGTGTGTGAAAGAAGCTTTCAATTATATAATTTTCACATTCTGCATGTCATGTACTATAATCTTGTCAATAGTCAAAGGCGGTCTTAAAAAACACATTAGGCCCTATATAGATGGAAGGAGGGAGTGGCATTTTTCTGTTTTCACCGATTTCCCAGAAAATACAAAAAAATTATTTCATGAATTGAACACTTTCTAAAATTTTGTTGAATCTTTTGAAAGACAATTAAACGTTTGTGATCATTTTCTAGATAACTTGAACATTTTTTAAAACTGTTGTGAACATTTTTCTAATATCTTTTTTTATTTTTTATTTAAAATTTTCGAAAATATGGATTTTTATTTTATAAAACGTGAACATTTTTCAGAAATAGGATTTTTTTCTTCTAAAAAGACAAAAACGAAAACCCCCAAGAAAAACGAAACTAAACCCTTCGAGAACCTCCTACAACCAAAAAAAAAACTGGGGTAGAAGCTTCCCAAAAATGAAATGCCGAATTGGGCCGGGCCATCTGCTCTCTCACTCTCACTCTCTTCTGTGCGATTGCTCCACACATTAGGTCACAATGAAACGCCGCCGCCCAGGTGCGTAACTCCATCCTGGGGAAAATATTTAGTGCTTCTAGGCTTGGGATGCTCCGGTGCTTCAAATGTCCGAAAAATATTTTTAGAATGTTCAAAAAATTCTGAAAAAAATGCAGCACATCGACGGAACATCAATATCTCTTGTCACAAAATTTCAAATCAAAATTTGAAACATTGCTTGAGATACAAAAATAATAAATTTGTGTACATAACATAAGTTGGACTTTAGTTTTGGCCCATTATCACATTGATGTTAAATTTGTCATTTTTGTATCTCGAGCAATGTTTTGAATTTTGATTTGAAATTTTGTGATAAAAGACATCAATGTTCCGTCGATGTGCTGCATTTTTCAGAATTTCTTAAACATTTTAAAAAATGTTTTTCGCATCGGAGCACCGGGAGCACTATACTTTCCCCTCCATCCTGCGCCACGGAACCGGCTCCTCTACCGTGCCGCTGGGCATGGCAGAGTGCCGTGCCTTCTTACGCAAGAGCGTGCACATATGGGCCAGAAAGGCCTCCTAACGCATCACGCGGCAGCACAGGTCAACAATTAACTATTTTCTTTTTTGCTAAAAAACTAATTAACTACGTACTTCCCAACTCTTAAGAAAACTATTTCCCTTGTCTAAAAAAAACTATTTCTCCTATGAAATACTAATTTACTGTTATTGTCTCAAAAGACTAATTACCTACTCCCTCCGTTCCTAAATATAAGTCTTTTTTAAACATTTCAATATGAACTACATACGAAACAAAATAAGTGAATCTATACTCTAAAATATGTCTATATATATCCGTATATAGTTCATATTAAAATCTTGAAAAGACTAATATATAGAAACGGATGGAGTATTAATTAATACATATGAGCAACATTCTAAAATGGAAATGAACTCATACTAAAAAAATGATTTTATTGGTATTGGTATCGTTCCGTTTCATTTTTTTTCTTTTAGCCAACATGTTCAAGCAGACATGTGTTAAAGTTTCTAATATATATACATACATACATACATACATACATATATATATATACATATATATATATACAGACATGTGATAAAGTTTCTATTTTTATTTGTTATTGTTTTATCAGCTTTATTGGCACGTTTATATTTTTGGTGGATTTTTTTTTGTTTTTTTCATGCTACTTGCGGCAGAGAGGGCGAGGGCCTCCGCCAGCTGCGGCTGGTAGTCCGCCTCCGCCTTGCGTCGCTCCTCCTTAATGGAGGTCTGCATGGCTGTTGCAAACACCGCCTAGTAGGCAGCCTCCTCCTCCTGCTTGACGACTGGGGGCGGCGGGGGTTGGTGTCGTGGTGTTGGATGCTGCGGCGCCGTTGCTCCTCCGGTATCTGACGCTGCTCCGACATGAGTAGCTCCCGCCGCCTGCGCATCTCCACCGCATGTGCCCGCTGCGACCGCGGCACCGAGATCCGATGCGGATCCAGATGACAGTCGTGCGGTACGGTCACATCCAGTTACGACAGCAGCTGCCTGTACTAGCAGTGCCATCGCGCCTGGTGCACCAGAATGTGCAGTCGTTGCCCGGCAGGGCGGGCAGGCGCTGGCGACGACGGAGTAGGAACTGTCAGGGGTGAGCTTCCCCTTGTTCTTGCCGGGGCCGCCGAAGAAGCCCATGGGTAGGGTTTGCTATGTCGCCGGTGAGGGAGCGTGCAACTAAATATGGATGGGCAGCAGAAGCGGAAGTGGATGTGCCCCCCCCCACGCTAGATTTAAAAAGGACGACCCATGTAGCTTCTAGTCGCTGACGCGTGGGCTCGCACGCGGTAGGTGGACGCGTTAAATATGACAGAGTGCGGTGGTTGGCCGACCAACGTGTGGTACCGCGGCGGACACCGAGGAGACGCGCGACGTGTCTTGGGGCCTGAAATGCATCCGCACGGACACGAAGCAGGCACATTTTGAATTTGGGTCGGCGCGTTGGGCCGGCGTTTTTGTCCGCGGCGACCCAAACAGACATGGACGGTCGAAATGGATCGCCCTGTTGGAGTTGCTCTTAGTATTTTATAGAGAAAATAGTTTGTTAGGGGTTGGGAAATAGTTAACTACTTCCTCCGTCTCAAAATATAAGAACATTTTTTACACTAGTATAATATCAAAAACGTTCTTATATTATGGACGGAGGGAGTAGTTTTTAGGGCCGGGAAATAATTAAAAAAATGACTGTATGGAAATAGTTAATTAGTTGGCCTGTGTAGCCCTGTGATGCATCATGTTTTATTTTTTTGAGGAAACTGTGATGCATCAGATGAACGGCTGGGCTGTTAAGATGGATTTTTGGCCAGGAGTGAGGCCCTTCTGGCCCATATCAATGCACAGGCTGGGCGTATGAGAAGGCACGGCACTCTGCCGTGCCCAGCGGCACGGTAGAGGAGCCGGTTCCCCTGCGCCACATGGCTCCGGCGGCCGCCACCATCGCCGTACTCGGCGACGACATCCTACAGGAGGTCTTCATCCTCCTCCCAACCCCCGCCGACCTCCTCCGCGCGGCCCTCGCCTGCCAGCCTTTCCTCCGGGTCGCCCGCAGCGAAGCCTTCCTCCGCCGCTTCCGCCACCGCCACCCCTCAACCTGCCCGGTCATCCTCGGATGCCTCCTCTACCGCCCCGGCAAGCGCCGCGGGGCCAGCGCCCCTTACCTTCTGCCCGCCGACCTCCTCCGCGCCACGCACCGCACCATCAAGGGAGGAGACTTCGCCCTCTCCTTCCTCCCCCGCCGCGGCCGGCCGGATGGCCCCGGCACCCCGTGGCGGCTCCTGGACTGCCGCAACGGCAGCCTCCTGTTGCGTAACGGGGCTTCCGGAGATCTCGCGGTCGCCGACCCGTTGACCCGGCGCTGGGTCTCGCTCCCCGCGCTCCCCGGTGGGCGCCGCGTAGGGTACGCCCTCGTCGCCGACGACGGCGACTCTTCGGCCCTCAAGGCGGTATGCATTTCCCGACGCGCTGGAACCACAGAGCTGCGCGCCTTTCTCCTCTCCTCCGCTGAGCTCCGGTGAGACGACGTGGGTGGCCTCGCGCAGCAGCCCAATCTCGCTGGATCCCGCGCGATGCAAGCGAAACGGTCGCTGTACTGGAAGCTAATGGGTGGGAGGCACATGCTGGCGCTCAACACCGCGACGATGGAGCTCACCGTGCTGGCGCTCCCGCCTTTCTTGCGGGAGCAGAGTTTCGACGTCATTGAGAAGGGGGAGGATGGCACCGGTAAGCTCTGTGTGCTCACTATGCGTGGATTATGCATTGAGGTTTGGAACGGTGAGGATGACGGCGCCGGTGGGCTGACATGGACACTGTTGGAAAAGTCGGTGAGATTCTATGGGGCGATGGAACCGATGATTCTTTCGGATCCTTTGGACCAGACTCCACAGGGCGAGGTCATCGGGGTGGCTGCTGGTGTGGTGTTCTTGCGCAGCGGCAGTTGTCTGCTCTCCATTCATCTTGAGACCATGAAGATGACGAGGCTGTCTCTGGACGTGAATTGCCCGTCTCCGCTGATATATCCTTACACGATAGCATGGCCGCCAGCGTTCTTGAACCCTACTGAACAAGGTGCTTGATAAGGTGATACACAGTTACAATATGCTGAATGTGTCCTGCAAGTTTTGATCAACAATGTGCTTAACTGCTTATACAGACATGTTTAAACCAAACAGTTCAGTTAACCTTCTGCCATTCAAAATTTTCTTTTTGTTTGCTTCTTGGGTGAATTCTTCTGATATGTCTGAATGCCCTGAATTTTCTGCAGGAATGTGAAGCTACATTTCAGCTTATGATGATTATGTGGCAGAGCTGTTATTGGAAAAGGATGTCATTTGATCATCCATATGAATTCTTGAGACATGATAGCCGCGAACCTGCTCTAGTTGTCCTTATATGTTTTAGCCTCGTATCATGTAATTAGTTGTGCTTGCAGTCTTAGTTGGTGTGTTGTGTTCTGCCACCATTATGTGTATGGTCACTCTATTGCCTGAGGTTATAATTTCGGAATATAGTATTTAGCATGCTTTTGTGACTGTTTCGCCAGAGCTTTTATATTGCTTGTATGATTATGATATATAGTGTGAATTTCTGTATCAGTTCATCCGGCTGCTCAATTTTGGTGCTTAACTTGAGGTTGTCGGGATACAATTCTGGCTGGGGTTAGGAGTCTGGCTCCTCTGGTACAGATGCGCGAATGCTGGATAGTCTACTTTTCTTCCGATGGCATGCTCAATGAAGAAACTGAAGACTGAAGAACTTGGCCTAATGTCACCAAGTGTTGTTATTACGGTGAAGTTTGATAAATTGTTTTATCTTTTGGTGTTGGTGTGTTTTTATTTATTTTTCACTTCTCTGAGGTGCGCCATGGATGGAGATAGCAGCATGACGGTCCAGGTTCATTTCTTCGGTTAATCTTAGTTGAAGGTTTTGCAGGCAAAAACGCATTGAGATTTCTGAGATAGGCTATGCTTGTCTTTCTATCATGTTCGAATATATTGGGTGAACAGTTCTGGTTCAGGTTTTTAGTTTGGTTTATCTGATGCAAATGCCAGTCTTACTGTGCATCCAAATTCCAAGGTCATGCCACAGGGAAGAAGCTGAAGCTCTTGCTGAAGTCTGGGTTGGAGGTTTTGTGGATAAATACACTGATTTCGCTATCCTTATTTGTGTACGCATCCGCTGAAATGATGGCTGTGCACATCTGATGCTCATCAAGGCGCAATATTTGTTAAAATTTCTGCTGATTTTCCGATGACAGGTGCCATTTCTCCCTTTGCCATCGCTGTTCCTCCCCTCTATCTTCTCGAATCTAATATGCGTGCACCACTCCATTGTAACATCGTAGTAATAATAGAATTTGGTTGTTGAATATTGATCATTGCAAATAATTCTACTGAAGTATGAAAACAAGGAGAATTTGAATTGACAAAAAACAGTCCAATGAGAAAATGAATACATTTGTAAACGGGCTTAGGAAATCCTGAACTATGCGGCTTCCCCTATACTCTTGTATTGTGGATAATATATGAAACTACTTTTCATGATGGATCAAATGATATAAATTTTGCATTGTGGATATTGATATATTTTTCTAAAAACTTGGTCAAACATGCACTCATTTGACTTAAAAAAAATTGCACGGAACGGAGGGAGTATGTGATAATGCTCCCTGTAAACTTTGAAGAAGCTTTGGTTGGACAGAAAGTTATATTATATGAGTTCTTACCAAAATACAATAAAATGACCAACCAAAGACCAATTGAAATGATGAGTTTTCTTTTCGTGGATACTGAAATGATGGATTTATATCAGTAAATATCTTGCAAACTGGTAAATAATCTTACAATACTATGATGAAGGTGCTATAATTATCTCATAATTTGAAGACGAATAAACAATACGCTTGTAGAACACACTCAAAATTTTCTCTAAGATTAGGGTTCGGGGGGGGGGGGGGTACAAAGTATTTACAGAGTTCCTCTTTTACACATAAAACGTCTAGCTATCCTGTTATACAGCACAAGGGCCACCAACAAATACACTTGCAGTCCAATTCAAACCTCGATATTATGAATCAAAAGGGCTATATATTATGAGGGCGGATATATGAACAGACGAACCTTTGCATTGTTCATCGGTAAAACATGAACAAACCAATCCCCATCACCTCTCTCATGTACTAGTACTTTTGGTTATTTTTTCAATTGGCAAATTCATATGAAGTCGTGGGCATTCGTGATTCATCGTTGCTCTGCATATATTTTATCATGATCCTCCATACTTGTGCATTGGTTTAGAGTATTTGTCTGTGTGCCACGTGACGTTGAGGCAGAGGCGGCGACTTGGTGCTCTCCTTCCTGCCCGCTCGCGGCTTGTCGGTCCCTTGACCCTGCGCCGGGTCTCTCTCTCCCCCGTCGATGGCGACTCCTAAAGGTCAACCAGAAAAATAAGATTTCTTCACAAAATAAATGCTATAGTGTATGTACAACGTACTACTCAACTGGGCACGTTGCAAGAAGCAAAGAAAAAGGAAGCCCGATCGACGGCGACGTGGAGGCGACCCAACAATGAACAATCCATGCCACCTACCCCGCAAGCTGCACGTTCTTTTCATCTTTACAAATACAAACGCACGCAAGGCACAGCGCAGACCAACGCTTTGCAGGCCCATGGCTCCGCGCGCATTGCTTTGTCTGAGCCTCCTCTGCCTCGCCGTGCTGGCCAGTGGCGGCGCCGCCGCCGAGTCTCACACGCAGTGCACCGACAACCCGCCGGACCTCACGGCCGGGGGCGACGAGGCCGGCGCGGTCGTCGACGACCTCGCCGGCTTCAAGGCCTACGTCACCGGCGGCGCCGCCCACTCCCACAGGGCCGTCGTCCTCGCCTCCGATTTCTACGGTCAGTTCATCTTGATTATGGAATGTGCAGGCAGAGTATGGGTGTGAGTGTGACTTGGTGTTGACGGTGCTTTATTTGATCTTTTAGGATTCGAAGCGCCATTGTTGAGGTACCAACTTTTTCTCCTCGCATTTCCTTGTGTTCCTCTCTTCACTGATGATGACTAGGAAATTTGTGAGCACGGACTGCTCTTCAGTAAAAGTACAAAACAATGATATGAATCAATTGCAAATTGTTTTAGCAAGAATGGCTCGGTTTGTGGAACCAAGTCAAATCAACACCAACCCATATCACCATGTGTGCAGTACCAATAAATTTGTATCCATATCATTGTTTAAACTAAAAGTCTTGCGCGTTCATGGAAATGAAGGAAAATTGCCGACAAAGTCGGTGAAGCTGGATACTACGTTGTGGTACCCGACTTCTTCAATGGACAACCTTACACAGAAGGCACAAACAGAACAGAATGGTTCCTGGCTCACTCTCCGGTAAATTCATCTTTACCTATGATAATTCTTCATTAATTCATTTTGTCTATATTTTTCTACCCACTCTGATCGGATCTTTACATACAGGTAAAAGCAGCTCAAGATGCAAAACCCATCTTCGCGGCATTGAAGAAGGAAAAGAAGTCTTTTGTTGGAGTTGGGGGCTATTGTTGGGGCGGTTAGTAAAACCAACACATAGAAATATGCTTATATTGCCGGCATGCTTGGAATACAAAATGTTGAAGAGAAAATTAGTAATTCCGCAAATAGGATTAGTTCGTATTCACCTTTTCAAAGATTTTTTTTGGTTCATGACCTCGTCCTCTACCGACAGGGAAATTCGCTGTGGAGGTGGCGAAAACAAACGAGGTGGAAGCAATTGTCATCTCCCATCCTTCAGCAGTCACTGCCGACGATATGAAAGGTGAACTTTTGTTTATCTTGTTGGTACTCTTATTGGTGAACTATACATGTGTTTTTATTCTTAGCTCAACTGCCACTCAGTGATCAAGTGCCCCATTGAGATTCTTGGAGCTCAGAATGACGCTGTTACACCGCCAGCATTAGTAGATCAGCTTGTTGATGCCTTGCATCAAAGCAATCAGGTTAGTTTCAGGTGATCTCATTCCAAACATTTGGATACCAAATGACTACTATGTTGTTTCTACATGGCTTGTTACCCTGTGCATGGAAGCATGTAAATCAATTTGCATTCATGAAACAGAAAATTCCTTCAGAATAACCCAAAAGTTAGGCAATAAGCACAGAAGATTTCATTCATGTTCTTTGACAAGAAGTGAGTGAGAGCCTCATATGACTTTCGCTTGTTGCAGATTTACTATGCAAAGATCTTTCCAGAAGTTGCCCATGGCTTCGCTTGCAGATACAATGTCACCAACCCGTTCGCAGTCGAGACCGCCGAACAAGCCCTTGGCTTAATGCTCGGCTGGTTCCACAAATACCTGAAATGAGAACGCCTCATCATGCAAGTCCTTGCAATTTGTTACGTCCAAATAAATTTCCCGCAAAAGGAAAATGTTACGTCCAAATAAATAATTTTTTCTTGCGTTCATGCGTGTAAACTTACATAATGAGATATGCAGATAATCTGGTTACAATGTGTGTGCTTTACCTTTGTATAATAATCTCTTCACATTGGTACTACGTCCATGCGTGTGTCGGTGTGTGCAGTTGTTAGCAGCTTGCTATGTCTTCAACCATGTGCAGAATAATACTAGTAATAAAAAAGGTGGCTTCATCTCTTTTATTAGTTGCGGAGGCAGGCCAAGTTGCCGGTTTAAAACGAAGTCCAGATCTGTGACAGGAATTACGCACTTGCAAAGCCTCTAGGCACAGATGTGTGTATTGCCCTGCTCCAATCAACCAAACGAACAAATATCGGCAACACGGAATGGATGCGATCTCTAGAATCTTATCGCACGGACCCGGCAGCCTGGTAGGAACCGATTGCTGAACCGGCTGAGGTTGTCTCTAATCTTCTTTCTACCTCGGCCCTTCTAAATCTATCCAACAATGCTTCGATCGAGATAAGCTCTGCACGAAGAAGATGCACATCGATGTTATGGTTCCATTCAGGCGATCGATTCGTAGCTTCGTCGATCGTAAATGCTTAATTTTGCGTTCATGTTTGGAGCTATTTTGAACAAATTTTGTCAAATTCGTCGCGCGTGGTCGATCATTTGAGATTTCTTTTGACCAGTAGCTCCGCCTTGCAGTTTCGCACGCCTTTCGTATTGCACATTTTCTATTTCAACGACTGTAGACGAGTAGATCTAACTTCTTCCTCGTTGGAACGTACATATGCATATGTGTGATGTGTGTTAATGACACTCCTTACTCCCGCTTGTTGTTGCACTAGTGCCATCGCTGGCGTCGTTCCTCTCAACCTCCTCTCTCGTGTCCTATTACACTTGGGCGGTCTCCGTTTTCTCTCCCATGGCTTGCTACACTGAAGCCATGACCGGCGTCGTTTCTCTCGACCTCCTCGTTCACGTCCTACTACATTGACGCCGTCGGCGGTGTTGTTCATTTTGGCCTCCTCCTGTGTGTGTTATGTGTAGGTGTCAACTCCTAATCATATCCCATATATACAATCAAACAATGTGTAGTTGCATGAGTGAAGACAATACAGGACACCAAACAACGTGCCAAAACCAATCCAGATCCGGCTTGAGCGCCCCCACACCCACCGCCGTGCGCCCCTTACAGGCATGTCCGCGCCGCCACACACTAGCGCCACCCGTACTCGCCACCAGCCTGCCGAGAGAGCCACACCCACCCCCGTGCGCGGGCATGAGAGAGCGACCACCAGAGAAATGCGACCCCCTTCCCTGGAGCCGGTCCAATGGCTCCTTTGGCGACGGCAAGCCGGAGAGGAGAAAAAAAAGTAGATGGCAGCGGCTTTAGCCCTCCTCCCCCCGTTGCCAGTGTCGGGATACTATGAAGATCGTTGATGGCTTCTCTATCAACAACTAGACGGGAAGGAGAAGGGAAAGTAGGCGGCGACGGCTTTAGACTAGCCATAGTGGGAGTAATTTCAGCAATAACTTCGAATCCAACTCAGCAAATTTACTTATGTAGCAATGAGTTAATGAGGAGAGAGGTACTTGTAGTAACTTAGCTAGTTACTGTAACATCACATGTCCCAATGCAATATGAGTCTCTAATTTAATAAATGAATCTTTGCATGTTATCACCCTTATGTTACTACCCACTATAAAGATAGTAACATAGTCTAGTGATATGTGTATGTTACTAATGTATGTTACTATCCATTGTGGCTAGTCTTAGAGCTTTTTTTCTTGGCCCCTCGTATAAAGATGTCAACATATACACATTTTTTGTTCCTCTTAATGAAAAGGCAGAAAGGTTGCTGGAGGGGTTATATTACAAGATTGCCATTGAGCAACACGTCCCACGCGTCGAAAGTCGAAACTACCTCGGCCTGAGAGTGAGGCCCCGTCGATTGCTCGCATTCCGATCCCCATTCTGCGCCGCCACATGGCACGGACGGCTCCGGTCGCCGACGCCGACACCATCGCTGTCCTCGGCGGCGACCTCCTGCGGGAGGTCTTCCTCCACCTCCCCACCCCTGCCGACCTCCTCCGCGCGGCGCTCGCCTGCAAGCCCTTCATCCACGCCGCCCGCAGCGCCCGCTTCCTCCGCCGCTTCCGCCGCCGCCACCCCTCCGCCTGCCCGCTCCTCCTCGGCTGCTTCGTCCACCGCCCCAGTGAGGACCGCTGCCGCGAAGACCCCAGCCCTCTCCTTCTCCCCGCCCCCCTTCCCGCCGCCGCGCGCCGCGTCGTCGAGGGCGGCGACTTCGCGCTCTCCTTTCTGCCCGACCGCGGCTCGTCGGGCCCCGACCCGTGGAGGGTCTTGGACAGCCGCAGCGGCCGGCCCCTGCTGTGGGATCGGGCGTCCGCGGAGCAGCCCGTCGCCGATCCGTGGAAGGTCTTGGACTGCCGCAACGGCCGCCTCCTGCTGCGCAATCGGGTGTCCGGAGAGCTGGCCGTCGCCGATCCCTTGACCCGGCGCTGGGCCTCTCTCCCCGCGCCCCCGGCTGAGCGCCCCGTGGGGTACGGCCTCGTCACCGACGACGGCTGCTCGTCGGTGTTCCAGGCGTTCTGCCTTTCAGAAGACGGCGGGGGCTCCTCCGGGCTCCGCGCCCTGGTCCTCTCCTCCAGCGAGCTCCGATGGGCCGACGCCGCTGTCCTCGCGGGCCAGTACAATCTCGAGGACTCCCGGGTGATGCAAGCCAACGGGTCGCTTTACTGGAAGCTCAAGGGCGGGGAGCGCATGGTTGCGCTCAACACGGCGACGATGGCGTTCTCCTTGCTGGAGCTCCCGGATTTCGCGCGGCAGTTCAGCTTCGATGTCATTGAGAAGGGGGACGACGATGCTGGCGGGCTCTACCTGCTCACCATGCTCGGATGCTGCATCGAGGTATGGGGCGGCTGGGATGATGGCAGCGGTGTGCTAACATGGACACTGGTGGACAAGTCGGTGAGGTTCCAAAGGGCCATGGCGGAGATGATTGGTTCACCACAGTTTTACCGGCATGGGCTGGTTGTCATTGCGGTGGTTGCCGGTGTGGTCTTCTTGCGCAATAAGGATCGCCTGCTCTCCATTGATTTGGAAACTATGAAGCTGAGGATGTTGGTTCGGAAAGACGAGTGCCCATCGGCCCTGATGTATCCTTACACGATGGCGTGGCCGCCTTCATGCTTGAACCCTACTGAACAAGGTGCTGGATAAGATGGTACCCCTACTTGCAAGTTTTGGCCAACAATCTGATTATTATACATAAATATTTGAACCAAACAATTCAGTTTATAACTTAACATTTTCTTCTTGGCTTTAGCTTTTGTGGAGATAAAAAGAGCATGCTGATCACACTCCAAAACTTATTACTTTGTTCGCATCTTGGTTGGGTTAAATCTTCTGATACGCTGAATACCCTGATTCTGCTGCAGAAATGTGAGGCTCACTACATCTTATGATGATAATAAGGTTTTGTGCAGAGGTAACGAAGAGGAAGGAATTCAATCATCCATACGATGGTTGCGGCGCAACCAGTTGTGCCTAAATGTCTGAACCTCGTACGATGTAATTAGTTACTTTTATGTTCTTGGTGTGTGTTTGTGTGGTCACTCTATAATCCGACTTCGTAATCTGGGGAATGCAGTATGTAGCACGCTTCCTTCCTGACTGTTGTATTGTACCAGTTCATCTGTCTCCTCAAATTTGTGTGATACAATCCTAGTCGAGGTTGGAGTGTGTCTCCTTCGATACAGATGCATGGATTATATCTCAGTGTAATAAATGGGCTTACAGAATCATGCACAGGTAATAAACTGAAGACTGAAGAGTATCAGTTTGTGTCTGAGCCTTCTTATCTAACCCCTGAAGAATTTCTGAGATGCACCACGGATGGAGACAGCAGCCTCAGGTTTTGGGCCCTGTTTCCTTAGTTTATCTGGGTCGACAATTAGGGTTTTGTAGCCTAGTAATTTCCTACTATCATGAATGCATATGGACTTACGACTACAATGACGTTTCTGATGTTCATAAATGCTTTCCCCCTTGCAGTGCAATTTTCCTTCAAACTTCTGCGTTTCTTCACACGAAACTGCTCCGTGGACGACGAATGCATGCACGACAGCGGCCTCGTGTGCATAGCAGCGCTGTTCTTCACATGTTACTGTCAAAGTGTTGATTCTTCCACTGTGCCCATATACATTTAGAAAGTAACAAAGATAGGACCGCAATATCTGGGAAATGTTCCTTGCCAGAGATGACATTTGCGAACGACCCAGTTGGCATTTTTAGGGACACAGCTCCTTTGGGTTTGTGACGTGTGGGCCAGCAACCCGTTGAGCCCACATGTCATGCACACAATGGCAGGAGCGAGTCTCATTTTTAGTGTTATTTGGGTGGCAATTTTAGTGTAGTGCAAGGCAGTTCGTTTGTTTTGAGGCAAATTTCTTCGAAAACTGCTATCCGAGCGATCTGGATGGTGTGTGGCTTGAGGTGGTTCACTGGGAAACGTCAATGGAGAAGGTCGGACAGATAACATTTCCGTAATAAGGATATCATGGCAATTCATGTTCTTGAAACGTCAGCCAGAAAGCATTTCCTCAAAACAGAGCGTTTCTCATGGCCTTGGCATCCGGGGATAATTATTGGAGCAATTTGTGTGTGTGTGTGTGTCAGTTTATCAAATTGCTCAGTGGGGAGTAATTTAGACTAGTGTATGACATTAGTCTAAGTTACTACCTTCATAATGCAAAGTAACATGATAGTAGTGTCATAGATGACTTTATTTATTAGCTTGTAGACTCATCTTGTCTTGGGAAGCGCTATGTTACAGTAACATATTATGTTACCACCTCACATTAAATACTTGCCACATAAGCAAAAATTTCTTGGAGTGCGCTATGTTACTAGTGTCATGCATATGACACTAGTCTAAGTTACTACCTTCATAGTGCAAAGTAACTAAGTGGTAGTGTCATAGATGGTTTCATTTATTAGCTTATAGACTCATTTTGCTTCGGGAAGCGCTATGTTTCAGTAACATATTATGTTACCACAAGCACCTCTTTCCTCATTAAATACTTACCACATAAGCAAAATTGTCTTGGGAGGTGTTAAGTTACTACCTAAGTTACCCCCACTATGGCTAGCCTTATTGTCACTTCTCTTCTCTCCAAATAAGTCGTGGCTTCAATTTAATTTAACAAAAAAAATCATGAATGCCTTTTGTGTTTGCAAAAAGTAGTGAAAAGAGTTTCTTAGAGCGGGCAACCCATTTCAATCCTCCAATGCAAAGGTGCTTAGATGAGGTGCTTAGATGAGGTGCTTAGTGCATTAAATAGTTTAGCAACTCAACTTTCCAATGCATAGGTGCTTAACTTGTTGCTAAGCACATAAACTCTTTCATGCATTGGTCATCTTCTTTCATTTAAGTGGTTTGCCTAGGTTCATGTGCTTAGCATTGGTTTTTTCTGGGGTCACCAAAATGCTCTCTTCTCTTTAATTACTGTGCCATGTCATTTTTTGCTTACATGACATGCTTAGCACCTGTCCAGGGTGGAGCACTAGGAAGGGCGACCATCTCCGCCCACCCAGCTCTCCTCGTCCTTTTCCCTCTCTTTCTCCTCCCAAACCAAATACTCTCTCCTTTCCGGTTTATAGGGCTCAAATATGAAATCTCATCAACCAAGACAGATGATGAGTGGAGGGATGTATCTTGTATTTTACAAAACTACCTACTCCCTCTTTTCCGGTTTATAGGCCTTATCTCAAAATTTTAGTTTTTCATTTTATAAGGCTCAATTTGGTTGTTCCCCATCACAAGTTCAGATTGCAAGATACATTAAATCATTGCATGCTTGGCCACTAGATGAGTAGGACATTGTATGCATTGGTTAGTTTTTTTTAATTATTGCATGCAAAGGTTTAATGTGCCTTGGAATCTTAATAGGAGTTGGAGATGAGCCTTTTAAATTGAAAAAACGAAAAATTTAAGATAAGCCCTGTAAACCGAAAAGGAGAGAGTATGCGTGCGCAACTCCTGCCATCTCCGCCGAGAGGCCGAGGAGGCCAAATCCTTTCGGCGAGCGGCTCTCCCGTGTCCCATTTCCACCTTCGCAGTTGATGGCTTTGACGTCATCCGCACGACCGCACCCACCGCATGTTCGCCCAAGAGGCCCCGACGGCTAAATCGTCCTCGGCTTCGTCTTCGACAAGGTCCGTGTCCGCGACTGCGCCACGCATCTCCGGCCACGAGGAGCTCCTGGGCATCCTCACGGGCGCCGTCACATGGTCGCGGAGATGTCTCGCAGAAGCAGCTTGGAGGCAGCATTTCAGCGAACACCCAAGGGGTGTCGCCAAAAAGCTTACGCGAGCAACCTAATCGCAGTATTAACTTTCTGTCCACACCACAGATATAAAAAAACAGTGTAGATGAAAGAAGCAACAATACGCCCCGTCATCTATTTTGGAACGGAGGGAATATAATATTGTGGCAACAAAGATGAAAAAAAGACACCTCTCTTATAATATAGGAATGTACAAAACCTTGTAGATGGCTACGTCTACGGCGGGAGCGCATCCTGGCCAAGGTAATGGAGGTAGCTGTCGTGGATCCAAGAGCTGGACAGGAGCCATACTTGTTTGGAGAATGGACAATTCAAAAATGAATGGTTTGCAATTCGGGCACTTGATCACAAAGCTTGAATTTATCTGCATCATGGGGCCATCCATCGCCTGTTAGTTGATCAGCTGTCCGATATGGGTCCTGCAACCCGAGCCATAGCAAGAGCTGGCAGTCCTTGCTGACTACTGTCCATCGGCGGTAAGCTTCCTGGAAATTGAGTTTGGCTTTTGACCCAGAACGACATTCTGGGTCAAGTTCCACAACCGTAGAAATTGCTGAAGGTCTTTCTTCAAGAACCAGAATGGCTGAAGTAAGCTAGAATGAATTGAATAGGCAGAACAATAATCCTCTCTCAACATAAGTGACTGGATTCCATTCTGTCAATTGATCCATCATTCAGCACCACAATGGTGCCTGGTTGTCTGTGCCTTTCAATCAGCTTAGCTAGTGTGCCAGGTTAAAGAAGGCTCCTTACTATTTGAAGTGAAGCCTTGTTACTAGTGTCATGCATATGATACTAGTCTATTATACTACATCCCTAATGCATAGTATCATAAGTAGGTATCATAGATGACTACATTTATTGTCATGCATGACACAAAGTAGCACATCATTTAATATGATACGGTATCATGATATGGATACTCAAGCATCTCTTTCTTTATTTAATTCTATGTCACCTCATCAAACTTGCTTAGTTGGCATGCATGATACTATCTCTTTATTTAATTCTATGCCACCTCATCAAACTTGCTTAGTTGGCATGCATGATGCTATCTATGATACTCCCATTACGGGCAGCCTTACCACCACACGAGTTACTCCGGAAGTTCAAACTCCAGGCCTCGTCCCATCCATGCCTCCTCTAGCCTTCCTCCTCCTTCTACTTGGCCAAATCCTTCTCTGCTACGGCCATCCATGCAGCATTTTTTTTTGCATGGGTGGTCAGGTCGGCCGGTGTTTTTTTGACAGAAAAACTGCAAGGGAGGCCCCTATATTATTTTGAGGGCTGCTACATGGACGATAATTTTGTGCCCGACGCCTGCACGATACTACGTGGCAGCACCAACAGCGTTTAGGCAATTGTTTTTTATTCAAAAGCTGAAGCTAGCGCAGTTGGGAACAAAATATCGGCTGCAGATCGTGCATATGGTGTCGTCCGTGTAGCAATTCCGATTATATTTGGTGCAACAAACCCAAACTGCAAGTATATTGTCTTGAACTTGGATGGGTGGGAAGGCTTCAGCCCCTTTCCACCACTAGGCTATATATACCTCAGTCTGCAGGTTGGCCGGTATTGCCCTATGTTGGCTTCTGTGACGGTTTTAGCCTGGTTTTTCGTATATTGAGCAGGCAACTCTCTTATTTTTAATGAATCGAGATCCTTCGGACTGACTTCGAAAAAAAGAGAAAAAAGAACCGGAAATGCAACTTGGCTCCCGGGTCCCCACACATGTGCCTCGCGATTCACGCATAGAAAAGTATTCTCCTGCGTATTCGGATTTAGAAAATGTACCTTGGCCCACGCGCGAAATCACGTGGCTTGCTAACGCCGTTTCGGTACAGAGCGGGGATGACGGACACATACGTTCGGGACTCTTGCCTCCACCGCCCACCCCGCACCACGCGACGCTCCATCTCCCCCGCCCACGCCGCCTTGATCGCTCCTCCGATTCCTCCCCCCAGGTCTAGGCCGGCGCCGCCTTCTTCCCCTATGCTGCGCCGCCGCTGCCTGGTTCCAGATCTAAAGCTTGGATTTTGCGCGGCAGACCAACGACGCATCCATCCCCAAGTGCCCCTGGCCATGGCGGCCGTCGTTCATGTCCACCTCCACTACCATTAACTCCCCCCTCCTCCGTCCGTCGCCTCGCCGACCCGACCTCTTCACCTCGCCATGGCGCTCCCCACACCCCGCGCTCCTGCCTGCCCGCCTCCGCGCCCCCTCCCCGCCTGCACCTGCCCCCTCGCCGTCACTAGCACAGATGAGTGGGAGGCAAATGAGGAGTTTGTGGTGGCCACATACCAGCTGGTGCCCGTCGACGACCCCCGCGCACAACTCCACTTCCTGCAGGTCGGTCCACTTCTCCCTTGGGCCATTTAGTTTCAGTTCATTTCACTAGATTTGGGATATCTGATGAAAGACTGGATTTTTTTTACACATTGCATCTCTCCTATACCAGGTTAGGAAGATTACTTGGATGCTTTTCAGGCTTCTCCAGCATTAACCGGGCATGCTCTCCAGTATGAACAATCACTTATTCAGGTACGCTCAGTTCAGTACCTTCACACATTTAGAGCTGCTGATATTAACACAACAACCTGTTAGGATTAAGTACCTTTAGGTTTGTGTCAAAGTTGATGTGGGTGGATTCAGTACCTCGACAAATTTTAGTGTTGTTGATATGGGTGGGGGTACTAGTTTCAAACAAGATCTCAGCAAAATGACAATGACAGTTTAACCGAATCAGGGAGAGTTGTTTGAAAATTGGTACTGTGAAATGAAATTCTAGTGAACCTAGACTGAATCATGCACACACAGAAATGAATGAAAATTGACAGTCAAGTTTAACTTGTCATTCTGGGCGAAACTTGACTAAATCACAATGTGTACTGCAAAATCAAATTCTAGTGAAACTTGACTGAATCATTCATTCAGTGACAATGACAATGATATGGATGAAACTTGACTCAATCATGCAAACACATTTAGCACTTCACTTGTTTTCATCTCACTTTAATTGCAAAACGGCATTTCTAGTGAAACTCAAGAACCCTTGTTTGTTTGCTGGTTCGATTAGCCAGCAGAAACTTTATTTGCTGAAACCACAATGACAACGACAATTCTTGTGGTTGTTCTGATCTCACTACCACTCAATTCTTGTACTGAAACCACAATGACAATTTGGTTCTGCATAACCTCTTATATATGTCCAGTAGGATGTACTCTTGCAAGCCAGGACCAACTCAAGAAGTAGATTCATTAGATCTCAGATTTTTTAGAACTGTAGATTTTTGTTGTGAGTTCAGTAGTTCATTAGCATAAGTTCAGTAAATTCAGTCACTATTTTCACACTCTTGACTGTATATTCTCTGTATATTTGACTGTATTCAGATCATGCAGTGACACTCTTGACTGCACGACAATAATCCGCGGCGCCGGCAGCCGAAGCGGACGAAGTGGCTGGTCCTGCGAGTGGCGGTGGTGGTCGCCTGCGTGGCGCAGGTGGGCGGCGGCGGTCATCCCCATGGCAGTGGCGTAGGTGGGTGGTGGCGCTGAGCCCGACGATGGATGCACTGGTCGCTCCCGTGCGTGGTGGTGGGGGAGGTGCGCAGGTGGGCGACGGTGGTCATCCCCATGGCAGTGGCGTAGGTGGGTGGTGGCGCTGAGCCCGACGATGGATGCACTGGTCGCTCCCGTGCGTGGTGGTGGGGGAGGTGCGCAGGTGGGCGACGGTGGTCATCCCCATGGCAGTGGCGTAGGCGGGTGGTGGCGCTGAGCCCGACAATGGATGCACTGGTCGCTCCCGTGCGTGGTGGTGGGGGAGGTGCGCAGGTGGGCGACGGTGGTCGAGCTGCGCAGGTGGTCGGTGGTGATCGCCTCCGTGGTGGCGGTGCAGGCGGGCGGCGGCATTGGACCTGATGGTGGCTCGTGCGGGCGGTGGTGTTGGACGATTTTTCTTTTTGTTGCAAAAATTATAACGAACTACATCCGCGACAAGTTTTTCTTTAGTTTTTATGTCTTGACTCGTACTCTATCATGTTTTTAATTTATTTATCTGAATCAGAAACCGAATCAGTATTTCTTTCACCTGACATGTGGGGGGGCGTCCAAACAAACTATCTGTACCACGTGACCAGGTACAGGTGCGTCAGAGCTCTTAATAGAGCCAACCTCCGTCCGCTCCCCCGTCATGAATTGTATGTACGTACACTGTGAGCCTGCAGTGTATAAATCTTTTTCAATTCCTGTATTCCTTCGGCAGTGACCTGCAGCACACATCCCCATGCTTGTCTGGGCGGCTCATATTTCAGGTTCACCTGGACCCGAGAGCCAAAACGCCACTCCCGAAAAGAACGACACTTCTTGGTCAAGTTGCACAGCCCAAGGCATTGCTTAAGTTGAGTTGAAATGAATAAAACAGACAGAACAATTTATCAAGGGAAAACCCCTAGAGTCAATCCGCTCTTAATTTTCAAACAAACTAGTGGCTAGTTTGTATTCTGTTAATTGACACATCATTCAGCACCATAATGGCGTCGGGTGTGTGTACCTTTCAATCAGCCTAGCTAGTGTAAAAGAAGGACCCTTACTAATTTGAGGTGGAGCACTGTTGCTTGCCAGCTTAAAAACCTCTATATCCAAGCACCACCACGAGTTACTGAGAAAGTTCAAACCCCGATGCTCCTTCCAGCTCTGGGTGGCTGGGTATTCTTCCAAGCTCCCATCCATGGCTTCTCTCGTCTTCCTCCTCCTATTCGGCCAAATCCTACTCTGCACAGCCGTCGACACCATCACCTCCACCACACCGTTGTCCGGGTCACAGCAGATTGTGTCCCAGGGCAGCAAGTTCACCTTGGGCTTCTACTCCCCACCGCAAGGTAACACCACCTCTAGCAATTACTACATAGCCATATGGTACAGCAACATACCACTGGTGACCACGGTGTGGACGGCAACCACCGATGTGCCAGTGTCTGACCCGACCACCGCCTCCTTGGAGATCGCCAGCGACGGCAACCTTGTCCTCCTTGATCAAGCCAAGAACCAGCTGCTATGGTCGACCAATGAAAGTATAGCCTCCAACTCCACCATGGCCACCATCAGAGATAGCGGTAGCCTCGACCTCACTGACGCCTCGAATTCATCGATAGTTTACTGGCGAAGCATAGACCATCCAACAAACACCTGGCTTCCAGGGGGAAAACTCGGGCGGAATAAGATCACCAGTGTGAGCCAGAGGCTTGTTGCTTGGAAGAACATGGCAGACCCGTCTCCAGGGTTGTTCACGCTGGAGCTGGACCCAAATGGCACACCACAGTTTTTCAGCCAGTGGAATTCGTCCATAACCTACTGGTCCAGCGGCCCTTGGAATGGCTATAACTTCAGCTTTTCACCGGAGATGACAACCACTTACGCATACGAATCCCGATTCATCAACAACGACACAGAAGGCTATCTGTTCTACTCGCTCAAGGATGTCTCGGTTGTCTCGCGGTTCATCATTGACGTCGGCGGACAGATCAAGCAGCTGAGATGGTTGGGATACTCACAGCAGTGGGTCGTGTTCTGGTCCCAGCCATGGTCACAGTGTGAGGTGTATGCGCTCTGTGGGGCATACGGCAGCTGCAACCTCAATGCCCTGCCCTACTGCAACTGTGTCCAGGGGTTCAGCCAGAAGGTTCAGAGTGACTGGGACCTCCAAGATTACAGTGGTGGGTGCAAGAGGAATACACCATTGCAGTGCCAGACCAACTCAACTTCTGCACAGGCTCCATCTGATAAGTTCCATGTCATGGAAGATGTGCGCCTACCTGATAATGCTCAGGATGCAGTGGCTACAAGCTCTCAGGAATGTGAGGTGGTTTGTCTTAATAGTTGCTTTTGCACTGCTTACACTTACAATTACACTGGGTGCTTTGTTTGGCATGGGGACCTGATTACTCTCCAAGATCAGTACAGGGGAATTGGAGGAGGCACACTCCTCCTCAGGCTAGCAGCATCCGAGCTACCAGATCAGCAAAGGAAGAAAACAACGATCATTGGCTCAGTTGTTGGCGGACTTGCTGCAGTTTTGATAATCCTTGCAGTTGTGTTGTTCTTCATATCTCAGAAGTTCCGCCGAGACAACTCTTCGGATATCCGGAAATGCTGGGGGTGCACTGACTGACTTCAAGTACAGTGATTTGTTAAATGATATTCAAAGCATCGACTCTCTTCTTCTCGATCTATCAACACTAAGAGTGGCTACAAATGACTTCAGCGAAGGAAATATGCTTGGTAAAGGAGGTTTTGGAATGGTTCATAAGGTACAAACCATGCCATATGTAGAAATTATCAACTTTATATATTTATTACTGATGAATGTATCTTGTCTTGCATAGGGAGTCCTACCTGACGGTAAACAAATAGCAATAAAAAGGCTATGTAAGAGTTCCAGACAAGGAATAGGGGAACTGAAAAGTGAACTAGTCCTGGTTGCTAAGCTTCGCCACAGGAATCTTGTGAGCCTCATTGGTGTTTGTTTGGAAGAACAAGAGAAAATACTTGTGTATGAATTTATGCCCAACAGAAGCCTTGATACCATTCTTTTTGGTACAACCTTTTCACTCCGAGCTTTAATAGTAGTAGTGCAAGTGCCATCAAACTTTCACTGCAAATCTGCAATGCTGATACTTATTTTCTGAATGACAGATTCTGAGAAACGCAAAGACCTAGACTGGGGAAGGAGATTCAAGATTATCAGTGGAGTTGCTAGGGGATTACAATATCTCCACGAAGATTCTCAATTGAAGATAGTTCATCGGGACCTGAAAGCAAGCAATATTTTGTTGGACTTTGATTACAACCCTAAAATTTCTGACTTTGGCTTAGCAAAGATATTTGGAGGGGATCAATCAGAAGATGTCACTAGACGTATTGCTGGGACATAGTAAGCAGAGTCAGCATTTGATAATTAGGCATGAAAGTAGAACCTATAGTAACAGTTATGTTCTTCTTGCAGTGGATACATGTCGCCTGAATATGCCATGCATGGTCAATACTCAGCAAAGTCAGACGCGTTCAGCTTCGGTGTTTTGGTTTTGGAGATAGTCACAGGAAGAAGAAACAATGGCTCCTGCAACTCCGAGCAATATATTTATCTTGTAAATCTTGTAAGTACTTAAGAACCGATGTTAGTAAACGCGGTGCAGACAGCTGAAATCCCCATCATAATAAATGAGCAATTTACCCAATTGGTGCAGGTATGGGAGTACTGGACCAGGGGAAATGTCATCGAGCTGATCGATCCATTGGTTAGCAAAGAACCTTCTCCCATTGACCAGGTTCTGAAGTGCATCCAGATCGGGCTACTGTGTGTGCACAACAGACCTGAAGATAGGCCGACAATGTCGTCGGTAAATGTCATGCTTAGCAGCCACAATGTCCCTCTCCCTTCTGTTTCCGTTCCAGCCTTCTGTGACGGATTACATGCATACAGTGATAATTCGAAAGTGGCGTCTTTGAATGGAATGACCATCACGAAGCTCGAGCCAAGATGAGCCTTGAGGCAGTTGCTGAACCAGTTTGCACTAGTGTTACTATACAGTATTTAGAGACCAGCTCGATGTACCTGGTGTCTTAAGTGTCGTGACTATGATGAAAAGTCATAATGCGCCTTGAACGACTACATTTATCAATAACTGGAAAATTTTAAGGGAGCCAAGAAAATCAGAAATGTATATGGGTTATCCGTTGTCCGATATTTGAATCCAAAGCGTGAACATGGTTCTGTTATCCAGGTGAATATTTTTGACTATTCAAATTGTTATTCTAGTCATTACCGTCCTGCACTATCTGAAAGTTTCTGATCAGGTAGTTGTGTATATGTCTAGAATACTTGTGTGGTGGGGTTAGACTTTACTTGGCACCAGATGTCTTTCCATGTGTGATCTGGGGGCATTATCATGGAGATGGATTTTTTTTTTATCTCAGATGGCATCGTATATTCGATATTGCTGTTAACTGCTTGGATATAAGAGAGATTGAATATTACTCCCTCCGTCCTGAAATAAGTGACTCAACTCTGTACTAGCTTTACACTAAAGCTAGTACAGAGTTGAGTCACTTATTTCAGGACGGAGGGAGTATTATTTTAGGGAAAGTGAGATTGATTTTCTTTTTCTCAAAGCAATGCCACTGACTACACCACAACCAAGGAAGAACTAGCTAGTCCAACTACTCAGAAAAAGCTCTAGGTTCACCGTACCAGTCTCATGCTTTCAGCTCATCGATAATCCACAAGAGCGGGGATTGGGCGCTGCATGTCTCTGTTGTTGAAGACCCAAACGTTTCGAAGCTTCCATAGGTTCCAAGCAATTAGCATGACTACGGAGTTGAACCCTTTGCTGGCTTTTAGGCAAGTAAATTCTGATTTCACAGGGACAGGTTCCTACTATCATATATGCCTATGGACTTGCAGAGGCCAGAGGGTGACTACAATGGTGAATGTCAATTTCTGATGTTCATAACTTCATATATGCTTTTCTCTTGCAGTGCAGTTTTTGACTTTTGTTTAAACCTCTGCAGGCCTTTGACATGTTACTGTCACATAGATCATCCTTCCACTGTGCCTATAAATTCAGAAAAAGAAGAAAGATATCATCATAATTGATGTTTTTACCCACCTTCTATAACAGAAGTGTCACTTTTAACGTTTTGTTCTCTCCAATAATTTGTACCAATTTACAACCGCTGATTTGTCTTCTTCAAATATACACTAGATTTAGCAACGGAGCAAGTAGAAGCGGTGCGCGTTCAGTTAAGAGCAACTCTAGCAGACCCTGCATCCGGCCCCGACCCATAAAATAACCGTCAAAATGCGGGTTCGCGTGAAAAATCCCGCCCGAACAAACCCCGCAAAGGCGGACGGCCCGCAAAAAAATTTGAGGGGCGCGGCAAAATCTCGGCCCCAACCAACGAATACGCGGGTTTCCCCTTCACCGCTGCGGTGCCCTGCATATAAGCGGAAGCGGTTGGTGGAGGGGACATTTCAGCCCGCGCTTTCCCCACCAACCACCTCCCCTCTTCCCCTCGCCCCGCCGCCGGGCCGCCGCCCAAGATTCCGGCGAAAGTAGCCGACAGGAGCACGCCTAAAGGCCACCACACGCACGAGGCCTCCCCTCTCCCCTCCCCCCCCCTCCTGCGCCGGCGGGCCGAGAAGTTGCGGATCTGCGGCCCTTCATCGCGGGCTACCGGATTTGGCTTTTCCGCCCGCTGGAGGCTGTGCCAAGCGATGGAATGGTCGGGGAGCATCTCCCGCAGCCCTGGCAAGGTCGCACCGCCGCATGTAGGTACGGGTTCGTCCTCCCGCCACCGACGGCGGTTTGCGGGCATGGATTCGTCCGGCCGTCCCCCGGGCTCGGCGCTCGCGCTCCGGCTATGTGGCTCGCCGATGCCGCTCATACAGTGCAACGACTACCCACGGACAGTGTGGCGCTAACTTCGGGCACGCCGAAGCACCCGAGATGGGTGTTCTTCAAATGCAAAAACGACAAGCTACATGCACTTACGGTAGCTCATTTCGAACATGCTCACTCATATGTGTAGAAAGATGGATGCTCATTTTGGTTTTGGGAAGACGAATACATTGATTTATTGATAGAAAGAAATTAATAGATGTCCATGCACTCCTTAATAAAATGCATACTAGTGGTTCTCGTTTTCTTAGGTCTTGCTATTTCTAGCAAAGATTTGATGATGTCTTATGTATCCAATGTTGTTGAAAAGGCAAAGAAATGCATTATGTTGGATCAAATTAAGATGCAAATTTAGGTTTTTCGGGTCTGGAGGAATTACGCTAGATCAGACCCCGCAAAGTTGACCCGTAAAAAAGCATATTTCGTGAATATCTTTTTTAAAATCCGTTATGCGGGGACTGCATCTGCGACCAATCCGCAATGTCGTTTTCCGTGAACTGCAAACACGTTTTGCGAGTCGGCCGGATGCGCGGTCTGCTAGAGTTGCTCTAAGCATGCGTTGGGTGGCCACGATGGCTCCTGAGAGAAGCAGCTTTGCTTCCGTCGGATACCGGTCCCCTGTATCCATCTCTTGGCTCGGATCTTTTCACTCTTTTTCTCTTCCAACCTAATCTTTTCACTCTCTTTCTCTTCCAACCTAATCCGCGCGCACAACTCCGGCCATCGCCGCCCGAGGAACCGAAGAGGGCCGAATAATTTCAGCCAGCGGGAGCCGAGCTGCTCGCTCTCCTGCGTTCCACCTGCATAGAGCATAGTCCATGACTTGGACGTCATCCGCGCCCGCCCCATGTTCGCCCGGGAGACCGCGACGGCTAAATCGTCCTCCGCTTCGTCTTCCACAACCCACAAGGTCCGTCGGCGACTGCCAGCGCCGAGGCGTTCCTGGACATCCTCGCGGGCGAGGGGGTGCCGTCGCACGCTGGCGGAGATGTCCCGCGCAAGCAACTTGGGGCCGGCATTTCAGCGAGCACCTAAGGGGCGTCCTGAATAAGCTTGCACCAGCAACCTAAGTACCTAATGGATACCAGGAGGGCGCACTAATCGACTGGTGGCACGACAGCAAGCCGGCGGGAGGAACACAGGATCGCCTGAGTGTCCGACCTCGTCATCCTTGGCTCCGGCCAAGGCCCGGTGCCGCCGTTATTTCCTCTACTGAGGTCAGTCTCGACTCCCAAATTGTGCTAACCAGTTCGCTCGCCTTGGATCTTATGCCCCTTTCTTCGTTTGCCTAGCTCTGAAGCCCCCCAGTACGACTTGATTCTTGCCGATTGCCCCTTTTGCGTTGTTATCTACTCTATTCAGTTAGCTAATAATGCAAGAAAAACTGATCCTATAATGTTCTGATTTGACTAATTTGCCCTCGTGCAGTTTCCTCATGACCCAGCACCACGCGATGCGAGGAGGGCTAGCACGTTCGTTCTTCGCCCCTGCCGCCAGAGCCGCCGCGCCCTGCTGTCCGTCGCCCCTGCTGCTCCGCCGCGCCTTGCCGTCCGTCCCCCCTGCTGCTGCGCGGCGTCCCCCCCTCCCCTCTCCCCTCCTGCCGCCCTCCATTGCTGGCAAGGCAAGCTTCTCCCCTTCCGTTTCCATGGATTTTGCTTGGTTCCTCTTATATGGTTGTCTAAATCCTAGAAACCCTAGGTGCTGAGGGAGTTTCACATGGGGATTTCTGTCTATTCGCATTTTTATTTGATGGTTATATCTACTAACAAATTTGTTAAACATCAAAGGGGGGCATCAGGAAGAGCTAGACAGAACTGGGGGGCTTCAGAGCAAGGCAAACGAAGAAAGGGGCATAAGATCCAAGGCGAGTGAACTGGGGGGGTTAAAATCAATTCTCCCGATGCGGCGATCACATACCTGGTAAAAAAAATTGATTTTACTCCAGGCTCTAGTTGTAATTTTGAAGCAACGAGCAAAGTGCATACTAGCTGCAAGCCTGCAAAGGGGAGGGGGGATATTTAGACAGACAAGTCTTACATGATTTACATGTTGGCTATTCAAGTCAACAATAGTATACGGAGCATACAGCTTTCGCTGCCGACAGGACTTCTCTGCCTTTAGTCAAGTCTTATTTTTTGCTTTCCAGCTAAAGTCACCATCAGAGCAGAAATTGGCTTTTGTGTACACAGATACAGTATATAGCAGGTCCTCTGCCTCTGCTTCTTCATCAGGGGGGGTGAATTAGTGCAAATCTTGCTAGAATATACTGAAAGAGAAGAACAAACAAAGGATCTGAATCTGTTGCACGCAGACTACGATGTGAGGGCTGCCTCTGGGAGGCTAATGGAGGTGGCTGTTGGGATGTGAGAGCCAGACAGGACCAAACTTCTTTGGCGAAATGGGCAATGCAGAATCAAATGGTTGCAATTCGAGCACTTGATCACAAAGCTTGCAAGCATCATCATGGTCCATCCCAATTCCCAAGGCTGTTAGTGAGAATCTTTTTTGTAACTTTTTTGAGAATCCCCAAGGCTGTTAGTCAATCAGCTGTACATGCACCATATGGAGAACTGTCACTTCCCTTCCACCTTGGCTCTCCACTCAATAAATTCTGCTTCTGTGGAATTGTAGCGAGCAATTGGAAATCATAAGCAGTCTTTGCTGAATACTGCCCATCAGTGGTAAGCTTCCTGGAAACTGAGCGTGCTTGTTGACCAAGAACGACACTCTGGGTCAAGTTTCAAAGTCCAAGGCAGTGCATAAGTTGAGCTGTAATGAATAAAATAGGCAGACAATTGATCAAGGAAAAAAAACCCACTGTCAATCCTCTATTAATTTTCAACACGAACGACTAGTTTGCATTCTGTTGACTGACCCATCATTCAGCACTACAATGGCGTTGGGTGTGTACCTTTCAATCAGCCTATCTAGTGTAAAAGAAGGACCCTTACTAATTTGAGGTGGAGTCTTGTTGCTCGCCAACCTAAAACCTCTATATCCAAGCACCACCACGAGTTACTCAGAAAGTTCAAACTCCCATGCTCCTTCCAGCTCTGGGTGGCTGGGTATTCTTCCAAGCTCCCATCCATGGCTCCTCTCGTCTTCCTACTCCTATTCGGCCAAATCCTACTCTGCACAGCCGTCGACACCATCACCTCCACCACACCGTTGTCCGGGTCACAGCAGATTGTGTCCCAGGGCGGCAAATTCACCTTGGGCTTCTACTCCCCACCGCAAGGTAACACCACCTCTAGCAATTACTACATAGCCATATGGTACAGCAACATACCACTGCCAACCACCGTGTGGACGGCAACCACCAACGTGCCGGTGTCTGACCCGACCACCGCCTCCTTGGAAATCACCAGCGACGGCAACCTTGTCCTCCTTGATCAAGCCAAGAACCGACTGCTATGGTCGACCAATGTAAGTATAGCATCCAACTCCACCGTGGCCACCATCAGGGACAGTGGTAGCCTCGAGCTCATTGATGCCTCCAATTCATCGATAGTTTACTGGCAAAGCATAGACCATCCAACAAACACCTTGCTTCCAGGGGTAAAGCTCGGGCTGAACAAAATCACTGGTGTTAGCCAGAGGCTTGTTGCTTGGAAGAGTGAGGCAGATCCATCTCCTGGGTTGTTCTCGCTGGAGCATGACCCAAACGGCACACCACTTTATTTCGCGCAGTGGAATGATTCCATAAGCTACTGGGCTAGTACCCCTTGGGACTTCGATCTCCCGGGGATGGTGGCCTTGCGATTCGTCAACAGCTCCACAGAAAGTTACCTCTTGTACTCGACGAAAGACGACTCGGTCATCACACACATCATCATCGACATTAGCGGGCAGCTCAGGTTGTTGACATGGCTGGATTCCTCACAGCAGTGGATATTGATCTGGACCCAGCCACATACGGAGTGTGAGGTGTATGCGCGCTGTGGGGCATACGGCAGCTGCAACCTCAATGCCCTGCCGTTCTGCAACTGTGTCAAGGGGTTCAGTCAGAATGACTGGGACCTTGACGATTACAGTGGTGGGTGCAAGAGGAACACACCATTGCAGTGCCAGACCCACTCGACTTCTGCACATTCTCGGTCTGATAAGTTCTATGCCATGGAAGATGTGAGGGTACCTGCTAATGCTCGGGGTGCAGTGGCAACAAGCTCTCAGGAATGTCAGGTGGCTTGTCTGAAAAATTGCTCCTGCTCTGCTTACACTTACAATTACACTGGGTGCTTTGTTTGGCATGGGGACCTGCAGGTTAACCTCGGAGAAGGATACAGCAAATTTTTTGGAGATGGCACATTCTTCCTCAGGCTTGCAGCATCCGAGCTACCAGATCAGCAAAGGAAGAAAACAACGATCATTGGCTCAGTTATTGGTGGAGTTGCTGCATTTTTTATAATCCTTGCAATTGTGTTGTTCTTTCTATCTCGGACGTGCCGCCGAGACAGGACTTTTTGGATATCCAAGACTGCTGGGGCCGCACTGACTGACTTCAGATACAGTGATCTGCTGGATGATATTCAAAGCATTGATTCACTTCTTCTCGATCTGTTAACTCTAAGAGTGGCTACAAATGACTTTGGCGAAGGAACTATGCTTGGTAAAGGAGGTTTTGGAATGGTTCATAAGGTACAAACCATGCTGTATCTAGAATTTATCAACTTTATATATTTACCAATGAGCGTGTATTTATTTTCTTTCACAGGGAGTCCTACCTGACGGTAAACAAATAGCAGTAAAAAGGCTATCTCACAGTTCCAGACAAGGAATAGGTGAACTGAAAAGTGAACTAGTCCTTGTTGCTAAGCTTCGCCACAGGAATCTTGTGAGCCTAATTGGCGTTTGTTTGGAAGAACAAGAGAAAATACTTGTGTATGAATTTATGCCCAACAGAAGCCTTGATACCATTCTTTTTGGTACAACCTTTTCACTATTAGTTTCTCAAGGATTTTTTTTCCACTATGGCCGAGCTTCAATAGGAATAGTGCAAGTGCCACCAAACTTTCATTGCAATGCTGATATTTCTTTTTTAAATGCAGATGTTGAGAAACGCAAAGACCTAGATTGGGGAAGGAGGTTCAAGATTATCAGTGGAGTTGCTAGGGGATTACAATATCTCCACGAAGATTCTCAATTGAAGATAGTTCACCGGGACCTGAAAGCAAGCAACATTCTGTTGGACTTTGATTACAACCCTAAGATTTCTGATTTTGGCTTGGCAAAGATATTTGGAGGGGATCAATCAGAAGATGTCACTAGACGTATTGCCGGGACATAGTAAGCACAGTCAGCATTTGATAGCTAGGCATCAAAGTAGAACCTATAGTAACACTTCTGTTCTTCTTGCAGTGGATACATGTCGCCTGAATATGCCATGCATGGTCAATACTCAGCAAAATCGGATGCGTTCAGCTTCGGCGTTTTGGTTTTGGAGATCGTCACGGGAAGAAGAAACAACGGCTCCTGCAACTCCGAGCAATATGTTTATCTCGTAAATCTTGTAAGTACTTGAACCAAAGCTAGTTAACCCTGTGCGCGGCTGAATCCCTATCATAATAACTGAACAATTTACCAATCTGGTGCAGGTATGGGAACACTGGACCAGGGGAAATGTCGTCGAGTTGATCGATCCATCCCTTAGCGGCCATCCTTCTCACGTTGACCAGGTGCTGAAATGCATCCGAACCGGGCTGCTGTGTGTGCAGAACAGACCTGAAGATAGGCCGGCAATGTCGTCGGTAAATGCCATGCTTACCAGCCAGAGTGTCCGTCTCCCTTCTGTTTCCATGCCAGCCTTCTGTGACAGATTGAGTGGATGCAGTGATAATTCAGAATCGGAGTCTTCGAATGGAATGACCATCACAAAGCTTGAGCCAAGATGAGCCTTGAAGCAGTTGCTGAACCAGTTTGTACTAGTGTTACTTTACTATCCCGTCCATCCCATAATATAAGAGCGTTTCTGACACTACACTAGTGTTGAAAATGCTCTTATATTATGGGACGGAGGGAGTATCTCCTAGAGATGAGCTTGATGTACCTGGTGCTTATGTTTCATGGTTATGATGAAAAGTCTTATGTGCCTCCAAGGTTATCTTCAGTATCAGTTTTGCTGTGAAGTGAGATTATGGTATTTCTGCTGGAGAAAATGTCAGTGGCATTATTAGCTGCGATATTTGGCTCATACAAATACATGTATCAATAGTTAATTTAGCAGCCTCTCCATTTTGGCTATCTTCTAAGATTAGCTTTGGTTCTGTAAAATTTCACTTGCAATATAGACAAGGTTTTCATATGGATCTTGGTGGTTTTCTATGGTGCAGAGCAAACCCAGTTTTGTGCGGGTGGTGAAACAGATTTAATGCTGTCGTTGGTAGCTTGGATTTAAGACAATACTGAGACGCTTGACAGGGTGCTCATGAGCAAAGATTGAGAACAAAGACCCCTAAAACCTAGATAGGGCCCTTTGTAATCATACCTCGCTGATGGTCAACACTGAAGCAGCATCTCATAGGAGAAACCAACCTTTGTTCAAATTTGACTAGGATGGTTACCAAGCGCAACTCTAGCAGACTCCGCAAAAACTTGACCCGCAAATCGCGTTTGCGGTTTCAGAAAGATCGCGTTTGCGGGTCGAAAACTAACGCGGCCGAACAGAAACCGTATCTAAACCTGCATAATTTAAAAAAAAAACACTTCCGCGGAAGAAATTGCACAAACATAGTTCATCACATACTACATAGATTTTACATGACCAACAAACTACAAGCATAGTTCATACTAAATACTATGTTAACTAGTACTAGAGGGGGTCGGATCTGACGGCAGCGAGGTCGCGGCAAATGGACGGCGCCGTGGAGGAGAAGGACGGTCAATCCTCCTCGCCGGAGCTGCACAGGTCGACATACTTCGCCGCCTGCTCCTTGCGGATGCGGCACCACTCCTCGGCCTTCTCCTTGACGGCGAGGTTGGCGGCGACCGTCTGCCGCCACTGGAGGTCTTCGAGCTCCTCGCCATGGCGCCGACGCTCCGCCTCCTCACGCACGCTCCGCTCGGCGATGGCGGCCGCAACGGCATCGACGTCGGCAACGTAGTCTTCCGGCCCGACGACTCCGCGGCGGCCGAGCGGAGCGGGGTCCTCCTTCACGGGGACGAAGGCGAACTCGTCCGACTCCTCGTCCTCCGACCACTCCCTCTTCACGGGGAGAAGGCCCGCGCCGGAGGGGGAGGAGCTCCCGACGTATGATGACCTCGCGAAGGAGAAGGACGCGCGCCGGCAGTCGTACTCCTCCATCTCGCTCCGCTGGAAGCTCGCCGGCGGCGACAGGCCGCGGTTGGTCCACTTCCGGGCCCCGCGCTTCGTCGCGCCGTCCGACCAGACGCGCCGCTCGCGCTCCGGGTCCCTTCTGCCGCTGGATCTGCTGTCGGAGCCGCGTCCGGAGCTCCACATTCGGCCCCACATGGCGGCTGGAGGCGGGGCGGGTGGTCGCCGGCGACGAAAAATGTGAAGATGGGAAAGGGGAATCGCGTGGCTCGGCGGCGGCGGGGGATAGGGTTTGGACCTGCAAACGAGTCGCAGAACCGCAGATATAGCGGTCGGGGCGTGCGGTTTGCGGACCGCGACAAAAAAATTTGCGGGCCAGGCGAGTATGTGGGCTCTGTTCTGACCGGAAAATTGGGCCGAGCCCACATACTCACCGGAATTTTGCGGGTCTGCGTGTTTTGCGGGGTCCGCTAGAATTGCTCTAAGCATGGCGTCTTTAACATGGGGCAAATTGCTAGCATGATGATCAATGTGTTTTCAAACTCAAGCTGGGTGTACATAGAAAATGATACCCACGGGGCACGGGCTAGAATAGAAAACCAAAAACTGCAAGGCGGATCAATTTTCCTTTCACCAACGTGTCATCCCACGCGTTTAAATTTTAGAATCATCACTTTGAACCAAATTCAGCATTACAGACCGATTTGTCTTCCATCTTCAAAATTAGCACTACATGTTTTTTCCGTTTCAGTGTTTTCGTATCATGTGATCCAAAATAGACCCCTTGTGTACACCTCTGTAATCTTTTACAAGACGTTTTTAGAGTCAGTGTAAAAAAACGTCTTACATTAAGTTACAGAGAAAGTATGAATTGAGCACATAGCTATTGATCTTCTTTGATGGCGCTGTCAAAGCCGAGTGCCGCTGCTCAAACCTCTGCTTCCTCCTCCTCGAGGCGCTACCAATCCACCAGCATCTGTCGTGATCTCCAGGAGCCACCGGCAGCTCATCTGGGACATGGCCTTCCCCTTGATCCACACTTGGGCGCCACTCGCCATGAAGCATACAGGTCCATGCCCATGTCATCATAACAGCGTGATTGAAGACCAGCCATGGTCTTGCTGGGGTTCTGCTCACCATGAAGGCCATGGTCATGAAATAGCCTTCACTATATTATGTGCATCAGAATCAAGCATGCACGCACCGACGTCCCATTCACAGAGCATTGTCTTCCATCACATCATCCTGATGATCACCAGCAACTGCAGACAGCTGCAGCACCACATCATCAACAGGAGCAGGGTCAGGACGAGACGTGAGTGACCCGACGACGAAAGAATGGACCTCCTTCTCGAGCTCGATCCAGCTCTTGCCGGTATCCTTCCTCAGACCCATCTCCCTCATCTTCTTCATAACCTTGGCTCGATCATCCCATCGGCCTTCCGCTGAGTAGATGTTTGATAGCAAGACGTAAGAAGCAGGGGACTCGGGGTCCACAAGGAGCAACTTCTCAGCCGCGTATTTCCCGATCTCCAAGTTCCGATGGAAGCTACAAGCTCCCATTAAGGCCTGCCAAAGGATAGCACTGTCCTTGAAAGGTCCGTCCTCGATGAATGACTTTGCATCGTCTAACTGACCAGCTCGGCCAAGCATGTCGACCACACATGCATAATGTTCTACCCTTGGGAGCACTCCGTACTGCGATGACATGGAATTCAAGATCTCCAGCCCCTTCTTTGCTGATCCAACATGGCTACAGCCATGTAGTAGTGATAAGAAGGTGACATCTGTGGGATTGGCACCGCTGGCTTTCATGGATTCAAACAGTTGAAAGACTTCAGAACCTTGACCATGTCGCGCGAAGGCTGCGATGATGGAGTTCCATGAGATCGAGTTTTTACTGGGCGTCTCATCAAAGACCTGGACAGACTCTTGCAGCTCACCGCACTTTGAATACATATTGATCAGACCATTGCAGACATATATGTTCCTTCCGAAGCACTTCTTGATGACCAGTGCATGGATTTGCTTCCCAAGAGCAATTGGCGCGGAGGCACCAAATGCCCCCAGAACTGCAGAAACCATGTTTGTATCAATGCAAATTCCTTCACCCGCCATCTCAGTGAACAATTCGAACGCCTTCTCTTCCAGCCCATTTTGAGCAAATCCGACCAGAATGACTGTCAAGAAAACTTCGTCAGGCTGCCGACATGCGCGGAACACACTCAGAGCATCCTCCATTAATCCGCATTTAGAGTAAACATCCATGAGCCCACTCTCTACATGGAGGTCGGTCGCGAGTCCAGCCTTCACAATAAGGCCATGAATCTGCTTGCCTTCCTTGGCTGCCAGAGATCCAGCGCAGGCTAACAGGGAGCTCGAGTATGTCGCATTGTTGGCGTCCACCGTGCGCCTCATCTGTCGAAACAACACGATGCTGTCCTCGTAGAGCTCTGCTCGAGCCATCCCGGAGATCATCGCCGTCCATGTAATGACGTTCCTCTCTGCCATTCCCTGGAACGCCCTCTTGGCCGAGCCCGGAGACCCGCACTCGAAGTAGGCGGTCACCAGTGCGTTCCCGACAGACACCTCGCCCTCAAACCCACGCGAGACGACCAGCCCGTGCACCATGGCAGACGCGGGGAGGGACACTGCACGCGCGCACACAGACAGGACTGTGGTGAAGGTGGCGTGGTCGCACGAGAGGCCCGAGCGCAGCATCCGTCTGAACTGCGCGAGCACGTCGTCGGCGCCGGAGGAGGAGGCGGCGGCGGAGGCGATGAGCGAGTTCCAGGAGACGGAGTCCCGGACGCGCATTTCGTCGAACACCTTGGTGGCGTCGTCGTGGCGGCCGCACCTGGCGTACATGGAGACGAGCGCGTTCCAGGCGACGAGGACGTGGCGGAGGGAGGGGTGCAGTGGGCATAGGAGGAAGTGGGCGGGATTCTTGACGACGGTGGCGTGGAGGGCGGCGCCCAGGCGGTGGTCGGCGGCGCGGCCGCAGCGGGAGAGGAGGCCGCTGAGGTAGGCGTAGTTGAGGAGCGCGGGGACAGCCATTTTCTTAAGGCTCATGTACATGCTCAGCTTTTATAATAACAATAATAAAAAAATTGCGGGGAAGATTATTAATTTCCGAATAACAATAATATTGTTACTACTGTTTTTGTTTTTTGAGAAATTACTACTGTACCACATACGATGCTGTAAAACATAATTAGGTCAGGTACTAGCTTGAAAAACAATCTATATTGTGGGACAGAGGGAGTATTATTTTTCACTGATACTAGCAAAAAAAACCGTGCGTTGCAACGGAAAAGAAAATAACACACATTCTTAACCCAATAACCATGACTCAAGACCTTAATAGGCCCGCGTCTTTTAGTTTCACATGGCATCACATTTGTATTTCCTCTATGCTCACACACTCGCTCAAAAAAAAAAAGCCCGTGCATTGCAACGAGAAAAAAAATAACACACACTCTTAACCCAATAATCACGACTCAAGACATTAATAGGCCCACATCTTTTAGTTTCACATTGCATCACATTTGTGTTGCCGACAGTGACCTTTGTGCTCACACAATGAAAACACGTTTGAATGTGGTTAGTCTTAATGTCTCTCTCTTTTGCGCGCGCGCACGTGCGCACACTCGCTTGGAATAAGATAAAAAGTATGTTTTTTTCCCACAAGGTTTTTCATAGTTGTGTATGCATGGTTCTCGATGTTTTTTCTCTCACTCTGGTTTTAATAGATTTTTATTTGCAATTCGAATCACCAACGGTATAAAAAAACAGACCATATACTATATATTAAGTTTGCACCAAAAATTATATTTTAGAGATATTTAACAGCTAAAAATAACTTCGTATTTAGATTCTACATATTTTTCTAATCAAGTTTCATATATAACACGTTAAAATCTAAGTTACGGTTTAAAAGATGTGAATAATCTTATTTTGCATAAATTGTAGATTGATTAATCGAAATGTCAAAGGATTTTCTGTTAAAACTAAAAAAACGTTTCGGCTGACTTAAATATGGACGGCGGGTTGATTGTCTAAAATGTCAGGGGGTTTTCTGAGAAAATGAAAAAACGGTTCGGTTATAATTTAAATGGTGTACTACGGTTTGATTTACATAAAACTGAGGGGTTTATTTGTAAAATGGCATGACAGACGACCAGAAACAGTCCATGCTTTATTAGTAGGTAAGATAAGATAAGATAAGATTCTGTATGGTGAAAGAAATAGGATTTTACTTTTTTGCGGGTAAAAATATGATTTTACTATTTACTATTTTCTCTCTTGATTCCAAATTAAGTTCAAAATTTGTGCGCTGCAAAATTTAAGTTTGACCATTAATTTAGCATACCAAGGCCCTGTTCGGCAGTCCGCTGGCTCCACAAAATCCTGCGCTCCGCTCCTCGAAGTGAATTCCAGCTCTTCGATCGATCGTGCGAGCCAGAAAAACCGTTCGCCTCGCTAGCTCCACTCCGCTTCGTGAGTTGGGCTGAAAGCCCAATAATCTGTTTTGTGGCCCGTGCTAAAGGGAGGTTGGTCAAGCTACCGGCCCGTTCGGGGCTGAAAACGTGACGAGCGCGAGAAACAAACTCTATCGAACCGGTAAGTTTCACTTATCGGTGGCATACATCCGTAAATTCCACGAACTCCCTCGTTTCTAGGATCTGCAGATCAGCTCAATTGCCGCTCCACAATTTTGAACTACTGCTGACTCCGCTCCGCTCCGCTGACTCTGCGGAGTTACAGCGTTTGGGGCTGCTCCGCTCGCTCCGGGAGAGCAGTTCTGGAGCGGAGAGAACCCGAACAGCCCCTAAATGTGTGTTGTCTTCTATAAGAATTATATCATGGTGTTCGTATTTGGACAAAGTTTCGAATGATATGATTTTTATGACATATAACAAATATATTTATCATCAAAATAATGGTCAAAGTTAAATCATGCATTCCCGCAAAAGAATTTTAAATCATATAGATCACATGAGCAGACGAATACTCACATTTACCAGTGAGCTTTTTAACTTAATGATCACCCCTTTTTGCAAAAATGGCCAAAACCGCTTTCTCCTTGATCCTTTCGACGTAGCAGCGCGCATTGTGGGTCGCCAAGTTGCTATTTTCAGGCGGCCACCAACTTTGGACCCTCCTCCTCCGGCTCTGGCAACGTTACGAGCGGATCCATGCGGTGGCAGACGACGAAACGGGCGAGAACAAGGGTGGAGGGTGACAGCGATCGGCTGGAGAGGGTGGCAATGCGCAGGCTTGGTGCGGAAACAGTGCGGATGTGGCCAAATGTGTGGGCTCCAGGTGAGGATTCGGGTGGACCAGGATTGTTGGAGTCCTACGTGGAGGAGGTCCAGACTCCCGCAAATCTTCCCCAACTTTGCATTCGGTTTGCGGGCTTTTGAACACGCGGATGTGTCCACGAACGTATGCGACATCACATTGGATGGCAAAAAAAAAAAGGTCCGAATGTTTTGTAGCACGGGTTGGAGATGCCCTAAGTATGCTTAAAAAGCAAACTTATAGTGAATGAGAGCAAAATAACCACATGTTCGTTAATTTACAGCAGCGGTTCAAATACTGCCTTCGGTTTAGGTGTGGCTTAAAATACTGATGTTACATAAAGGAGAGCAAATGAATCATATTTTCCTAAATTCATGTCGGTGGTTCAAATAGACCATTGGATTTAAGTATTTTGGTACATCTTGTACAAAAAAAATGTTGTATTTTTTGTCAAACGTTTTGGTTTGCGGCATAGTTTGCATCGGCCAATCGGCTACAATGTCGATCGTATAGCTCTTTTAAGACCACGCCGATATGAGCACAGTATTCGATTTTTGAACCTTGATCGTAGCAAAGAAAATAATCCAACAAAATTTCCGATTTATTGCACTTCCGAGAATTTAAAGAATCGTTTGTTACCTAGTTGTACAAAGGGCGGCCAAGGGCCACAATTCCCCGAAAAATGTTGATGAATGGAGCATTCTGTGATTTTAACATACAACACGCTCTAAATTACACCTAAGCTAACCTTCGAGCATTGAGATACAACAAAATACAACATGGTTCGGCTTTTGCCGCTGTCAAGTGTATTTTGCCACCGGGTAGATGGAAAAACCCACTGGCGTTACTACCAGTTTTCAACTGAAACCCCCCATGCTTGGTTTCACTGGGGCGTTCTTGGTTTCTAGGACGGAGCGATAGCAGCTCCTCACGCCCACAGCAGACAATCAACACCCAGTTCAAAGTTTGTCACGGGACTGTCGCCGAAATCCTCGCCTTGGTTTTGGACCTCATGGTTTGTGTCGACGTAGGGCTCAGACAAATCCAATGACCTTACAGAGGGGATGGCATGCTCCTTTTGGATATCTGACGATGCGGCCGCTGCTTCTTCCCGATCCAAAACAACGAGGAAGTCGTCTTCGAATTCGAATGTCAAGAACTTGTCTTGACAGGCTGCACATTTCAATTAATGGTAAGATTGGCATGAATAAATGGCTTTAGAAGGTCATGCAACAGGAGGCAGCCGGTACTTACTGTCCACTAGATGAGCAAGGTGGTGGATGTTCTTTATCATAGTTCCATTTAGTTTTATGACCTGATAAAATTAGTGGTTACAGGAACACATTAGCTGAATGCAAATGCATAACAAGATGGCTAGAAGTGGAATAGACAAGAGGTTTACTTGTTGATTGCCCATGTGCTCGTACCCGATGTTGACATCGTTCGCCAGTACCTGGAAAACATTGGTAACTTAAGAACGTGATAACACTTTGCAGCACTAGGACTAGCCAATTTATCCAACCACGAAATACAACATACCTGAGATACAATTACGATTTGCTCCCCTTCGAAGGTTGATAGAGAGTATCGTGCCTTTGCCAACAGTTTTAACTGCACACAAAGATAAGATATCAACAACAGTAAGAGATTGCAGATCTTCCGGAAAGGTAAGCTGCACGCAGGATGGTCATGTGGAATGATCTTACCCCTAAAGTATCTTCGCACTCTTCCCTGCAAATGTAGATAGATTTATGTGTTAGTAACTACAACCTTTCTGACACCAAGCATGGATTGAAAGAGGAAATAGTTGTTTACTTACTCTATAAATGGTTCTGTTAAAGGCGTGAAGACAAGGCCGGCAACTATCAGATAAGAAGGTTGACCCCCATCAACATTGAATGGCACCTTATTTGAGGATGAAGAAAATTGTGAAATCGGTGAAATTTTTACATTTCTAGTTTTAGCTCATGAAATGATCAAGGGTTATAGTGTCTTACTAAATGTTTTCTTGGATGCAAAATGGTTTGCACTTTCATGACCTTGCCTTCCCGAATGATACCTAGTTGGGCAACATCACCTGCATACCTGATTAATAAAATAACAATTGTTTAGTGCAGTTCATGCTATCATGTTGGAACATTTTATTTTCTTCAGATGTTAAAGGATGTCACTAGTGTCAAATTTATATGATCCACATACAGATTATTGGAACAAAATTGCAATGCCTCAGATGGAAAAGGCTTGTAACTTTGGTATCCCAGATCAAGAGGGAGCTTCGTAGGCATTACACACAAGGGTTTTAGGCAAATGGAGAGCAGTGCACATATAATTAAAGACTGCTTAGTTCTCCATGATTTTGCACTACTGAATCACTAATGAAGGTTCAGAAGGTAACATGAAATAGATACATGTTAATAGGTGATTGCATGATTTTCATTTTACCCATCCATACAAATGATAGAGAATGTGACATCTATATGCATCTGTACACATGTTGAAACAAAGCCCACTGGTTATGGCTGTCAAAATATAGATTTGTGGTATTGTGCCATTATGAAATTCCAGACCACTAGAAACTGGTGACAAAAAATGTTCTGCCCTAGAACAGAACATAAATAAATTAAAAAGGTTAGGAAAAGCACTTCAAGATGATTAAGAAAATGATGGTACTTGTGAGGAAGCACTTACTTTTGACTTGTGAGGTAGCGGAAAGCAATCCGCTCAGTGGACCGAAATGGTACTGTTCCTTCACATCCTACCGAGACACCATCGAAACTTGTTATCACATCTCCCTGGAGAAAAACAAACACCTGATCAGCTTAAAAAGGAAGCAATTGTAGCAAATACCGTTCTGGTAACTATTAATTCAGAAAGATTCATTTGCGGGAAGAAAACCTAAAGGTAGCAAATCTGTGAACTCCATCTAAGAGATGCAGATGCACTTTACCTTTCGCAGAACACTGCTTGCTGGAGCTGTAGGCTCAACCCGGCGGACAAGAACACCCTTCAACCAATTAAAATGGCATGTTATAGGAGAATAATGAAAAACATAGAGCACTATTCAGTGGTAAGGACAAAACTGAGAGTAGTTTTCAGAACATACGTTTGTTGGATATAAATCGGTATCTCTTTATTTAACTGTAGCATTTTATTATGTAGGGAAAATGGGTTATTGTGGTGTAATCTCTACCAGACATAGATAACAGAATCCTACACAACTCACTGACTACTCTCTGCTAATACAGATGTACATCTGCATTTAGACAGTAGGCACGATACAAAGTGCTGCCGTCAATGACATGGATCTCACCAGAAACTACTGGCTAAACCATATGGAAATACATGTGCCTTTGTGTGTATGAGAGTTTGTTCGAAAATCTCTAATAAATCTCCATATCCACAAGCTGAAGCTGAACACATATCGATAGCATACCTCACTTGAAGGCACCTTCAAGCTTTCACGCAGTGCTGGGTTTTCCAATTTCTGAAGTAGGACGCCCAGGCAAGGAAATCCTGCATAATGTCTGAACACATTGAGGACATCAACTTGAACATACAACAGCAACTTCACCCTCCGAAAACAAGCATCTTATCAGTCATCACACAGTTTTACTAATGAATGCATGTTCGGTGAGTACACATTACGAAAAACTTGTAAATATATTTAGGGGGTGAAAAAGGCTTCAGAAAAATGCCAAAATTAATACAACGCTAAAGTTTAACAGGGAGCCCGACCAAACAAATTTTGCAAGCAAATGAACAGACTGTAATAAGTTATATGCCAATGTATAATTAAGTACTTAAGGCGCAGTTTTTGTTTTGTTTCCAAAGATATATGTACGTTACCTGTGTATTTTCCATTTTTCCGATAGTCATTCAAAAAATGGGATACAACTGTAGTTGGAATAACATATCCAATATTTTCAGCTTCATCTGACCTGAACACCTAAACAAAAGACAGCATGAAGAAAGGGAATAGAAATACAAGATAAACATTCAACAGTGTAGACACATATCTGGGTAAGTACATTCATACCAAATGTACTTAACCATTTGATGTTCATCAAAATTACGCATTAACAGGGCTTTGAGTGTATCTTTCAGGTTTGCTAATAAAAACTTTGGGAAAGATAGTCTTTTATTTGAGTAGAAAAACAAAGTGGTCATCGCTTACAAAATGTTAAATGATGCAATTCTAATCCATGATTAAGTAAATCTGATCTGAGTTGATACAGCAAAGCCATATAACCTGGAATTTTCTGAACCCAAAACCAAAACACTTCCCCTCATGTCTAGATGGAGGCCGCAACTATTTTTATTAATAGCACAGTGGCTACCTCTTGAAGTTGAGACCTTATGCCTCTGATACCATTCTGAGGAAACATGAAACTTGTATTTCCATGAGGCCATAGACCGTATGTACTCACACTGACACACATACTGGTGTGGTAAATATGCAGATAAACCATTATACAACAGGGATATTACATGGCTAATAAAACCACGACAAGTATTTTAGAACTGAGGGAGTACATCACTTATATCCACAGTTCCACACATCAGCTATGTAAGCAAGTAATCAGTGAAAGTACCTGAAATGCTACTCCAATGCATTCCCCTTGCTCATTAAAAGCCGGTCCACCACTGTTTCCTGCCAGAAAGCAAACAATACCAAATACAATATCGATGCTTTATATATCCTCTTCAAAAAAAAAAAATAGCGAGGAAAGCCCTTCCTAAAGCAAATCACAAGTTCAAGGTAAAAGCAAACCTGCGTTTATTGCTGCATCAATTTGAACCCCAAGAAGATCTGATGTTCCATGCGCATATGGTGTGACCTGGGCTATTCCAAATGTAAAGTAGTATAAGTGCAACTAGTAAGTAAAGCAATATTAAATGCGAATATCAATATACACCTCTGAAATAATACTGAATTTACTGTAACTTCAGTGAGTGGCATGGAACAGAATGACCTCTATTTTGCACCCCCCCCCCCCTTTCGTTTGTTTCATAAGGCGTATACGTATTTTGGTCAAACAAGGTCATGAGACCAAGAGAATAGTACAGTTGACCTTTTGAAACGAAGCTACTGTAATTATAAGCCTAATATTTGGAGACAGACGGAGTAACTGATAACTACTTACCTACCAAACTAGTTAAAACTATTTAGCTAATGTTAGAAGATGAGGGTCGTTTTCTGACAGCAACAAAAGCTTGCGAGCAAGTATTCCAGAAAGATATGTTGATAACTATCATAGAAAGCAGTCTAATTTGTTTCCACATCCTAGAAACATGCGCTGGAGAAAAAGAGAGTATTAGCTATCGAACAGCTATACAAACATACAAGGAGTCGAGGACTTTTTGGATAGCTGAGAAATAGGGCAATCATTGTATGCATGAAACACCATCACTTTTCTCCTTGTTAGGGGAAGAGTCCTTTCAAAAAGTGCAATGTAAAGAAAACTTAATGAGCCAAGAGATAGCACCTCAATGCGTGATACAACGCCTTTTGTCACAGATATAGTGTCTCCACCAAGAGGATACCCGACAACAGTTACTGAATCCTGAGATAAATCATCAGAACGATGTCAGATGGCAAAAGAAATGGAAAAATGATATATCACTCAATATCAACCCAGTATTGTACATATCTTTACAAATGTAACTACAAATAGTACTCCCTCCGTCCGAAAATACTTGTCATCAAAATGAACAAAAAAGGATGTATCTAAAACTAAAATACGTCTAGATACATTCCTTTTTATTCATTTTGATGACAAGTATTTCGGGACGGAGGGAGTAATAACGAAGGCCTGGTTCATTTGACGCTACTGTCACTTTTTCAGTAAGTACATGGTACATTCGAACGTTACATAGTTAATTACCTGAAGACATGGCAAACGACCAAGTTGAAGTGGTTCTGTACCTCGCCAGAACTCTTCATTCTCGACAGAGAGCATCGCAAGATCACATTCTGTGCCTCTAGCTAAGACCTGTAAACTACTTAATCAGACAACCAAACCAGATTTTGGAAGAAGTTAATTAAAGTTGCAACTAATAACCAAAAATCTTATTTCAAAAGATATTATTAACATTAACTCGTAGCAAACCTTTCCAAATGTTAGACAATCAAATCATCGTCCGATGAACTTATTATTTCTCTTTAGATTTGTAAGCAATCCTATGTGCCTACTGTGGAGATCAGACCTTACCAATCTAGAGGAATGTGGTCAATCAGAAAATTTGGCAAGCCAGGTTTGATATGCGCAACAGAACATAACAGTAACAGCAGGATTCAGGAGTAAGAGGTTTACTCATTGGTGAGGGAGTGTCTTATATAAGAACGCTCTAAGCATGTGCCGATGTTCAGGTAATCCAGATTATGTGAGCACACTTTTGGATAAAATGTCGATAAAGCAGCATAGTCGCAGGGTGAGTACCTTGGCGACGTACTTTTTGTCATCTCCTCTTCGCTTTACTTTAATCTGTATATAAAAGAAGACTTAATTTAATATTGTAAATGGCATAACTAAATCATTAGCCGCCAAAAACAAATGGTACAACATATTGAATTATTGTCAGAACTTTTGAATTAGGCTACTCTGACCCGTACTAGTTATTCAAAACTCCAAAACTAAATAATCCCAAAAATTTCAGAGAAAGCAATTTAGAGTCAAAATACATGTTAATGGTTGAACTGAAACTTCACAGTTTTAGAGCCACGACAAGATTTTAGCCAAGTTGGTGCAGTTCTTGCATTATTGGAGTGCCTCGGAGCTGAAATTAGCTTCATTCTGTTTATATCCCATGCTATGATGTGATCATGTGGATAGTACACCCAGCTAAATAAGAATATAAGATTTTTTAGCCAGGTTTCGGGACAACTTACAGGTCATTCAAACTAAAATCAGTGAAATAATTGATTGTTCTGCCTAAGAAGAATGTTAGGAAGCAATGCTTATTCAAAAGAAGGTATATACAAAAATGTGGATCCAAGACTCTGCTATAAAATAAAAAGAAGAAATTCATAGGTATGTCTAATTAAGTAAGCACCTGGGTGTCATGTTCAACGCAATGTGCATTTGTCAATAGTTTGTTATCACCAATCATAAAGGCACTGCAAAAGAAATGTGTATTAAGATAAGCAGAAATTCTAAATTCAAGACACGAGGATCACCACTGAAATTATAATTGAAATGAGTGACTGCATCCAGATATGCAGATAAAGGTTAAGGTATAAAAGTGAGACTTGCTTGTTCAAGACTTCAAAAAGGATGCCGCCTTTCAGAATGAAACAACAACCAGATATGTGTTACAATTTACTTGTGAAGTTGTCCAGTCAGTTTGTGAAACATAACACCAAAAAGGAACACTACATCACCCATCTAACATCATTAAATCAATATATCCCTAACTGCAGCATATTGAATCCAAATGCTTAAAGCCCGTACCCTTTCCCATCCACTCACTAAACACACAGGACAAGGGATGTCACAATAGTCAGTGCCGAATATAAAAAGGTAAATGAAAAGAACTACCATAAACAATCTGAAACACTAAAGATCTGACGTCAGATTTTTAGGCATGGCAAATCTGATGTGTTCATGGCAATTTATGTTGGTGCGATGATGGCAAATTTAGTTTGCAAGCACAACAATTTTCTAACAAAAAAATGAATTGAGGTGGATTTGCCGTGCTCGCCAACTAAACTTGCCATCCTCGGAGAACATAATTTGCCATGAAAATCGTTTGATATGCCATGGTCAAAAAACTGACGTCAAATTTGTAGCTCAGTCCTAAATAATGTAATCAACTAATCATATATAAGTATGAGGCCAATACTTGCCTCCCAGTGCTTGAATGTTGCCTTTGCTTCTGCCAAGGAAGCCCATAATCAGGTCTAATATGAGTGCAGTAGACCTAACAAGAGATCAAATAGTTAAGCCTGACAGACATGGTTAATAAAAATAAAGCACAGACTACAACACAAAATCAAGGTAACATGACCTTTTTTTTGACTTTGATCAGGCTAGAGCACTATGCTTGACAGACATACTTATACACAAAAGTACATTTATAATACCATAAGCAGCATCTAGCACACATATCAAGTTCCCTCACTAAACTAGCATTGTCTAGCATCATTGACAGCCAGGACATATTCTTGAGACCCACCTTAACAACAGCATTAAGGAATTTGTCCTCTTCAAGATCCTCGAAATCAGCAACCTAGCACAGCACATAGTTAGCAGAAAATCCATGCAACTTATGATGTCATCGATCACAACACTGAGTGCAACAAAAGAGTTTGCAGCAGTTTACCACAAAAAACAGAACATTTGTGGATATAAGAATTGGGAGATATTAGTGTGATTGGTCACCATAGCTAATACGTCCACAGAAATAGATTGCAGGGCAGTAAGAACACACATTAAGGATCTCAGAGACGCCGAATAAGAATTGAGAGATTCTAGACAGTGTAGGCATTAGTAATTGCTGCAAAGGTGAACTTACATGGCAAACAAAAGGAAATGTGGCTCTATCAAATGGTGAATGCGGCAATTAAGACTGCAATGTTCATCTTGCATATCCCGGAAACAGATATATATGACAATGGAGAGTATTGAATTGTAGCACGAAGCACACACCCAATCCAAACAGCAAAACACTACCCTACCCTGCTTACAGAACCAGGAAGCAATTCGATACTACTCCCTCTGTCCCAATAATATAAGATCATTTTGCAAGCTAAACAGCTTGCAAAACGATCTTATATTATGGGACAGAGGAAGTAGCTCCCAACCAAAAAAAATGGCCTACTTGGAGCCAATTGGAATGTCCATCCTAAATTGAAATCTAGTAGTTCTACTTTAAACTCTTAGCACTGTACAATGTGCACAACCAAAGACATGGCATTTCATTGCGCTTCGCACCTGCGACTCCTTGAAGTCGATGGAAAGCCCCTTATCCTTGCGCGCTGACGACGCCAGAGAGCCCCCTCCGCCGCCGCCGCCGCCACCAATGCCGCCGCCCCGCCGCTTCTTCGACGCCCCCTCCACCTGCGAACCACCCCAAAACGAGTCCCAGCACGTCAGACAAGCGGCCCCTCGACCCGTTTCTCGGGGACACGGGCGGCGAGCGAACGTAAAAGAAGCGCACCTCGTCGAAGCGGCGCGTGACGCGGCGTGAGGCGGGCGGGTGGCGCGGAGCGCAGGCGACGGCGCGGCGGAAGCGGCAGGAGCATGACGGTGAGGAGGAGGCGGAGGTGGAGGGAAAGGGGAGGGCCGGGGAGGCGAAGAGGGCGGCGAGGGCCGCCATTGCTTCTGCTGCTGCTGCGCGTGCTTCGAGGGCGCGGTTCGATTGATTTGGGTTTCCCTCTCGCCGCGACGAAGGAGCTCAGCTCCTTATCCTCTCTTCAGCAGAGCTGAGAGAGAGTGTAGCGTAGCAAGCAGGGGGAGCACGTGCGGGGCGCGTGAGATAAGGGATTTCGTAAGGAGGCCCAGAACCAGAAGTACCGCGTACCACCACGTTGGTCGGCCCATTTAGCCCTTCCTCTACTTCCATTTCTATTATTTTTTCTTTTCTCTCTCTCCATTCTTTGTTTTTCCTTTTTTATGTTTTATTTACATTCAAAATAAAATCCTCATGTGTTCAACTTTTAATTTACTGTATATAAAAAAACTTCCCCTTCTACAAGTTTTTTTAATTTTTGTGGGTCATACATAAATGATTTTTTTCAGAGATAAATGCACGATTTTCCTTCACCATTTTTTTATTCATCCGTTTCCCTTTTGATTATTATATTGTTTTGATGTACATGAGTATCTATTCTGAGATACAGAAACATTTATTCTGGAAGAAATGAACAGTTTTTCAACGCTACAAACATCCTTTTGAGATATATGAACATTCATTTTCACACATAAGAACATTTAGGTAAACACATGCACATTTATTTTTTTTAAATACATGGATATTTACTTTAATATAAACGAATATTTATATTTTATAGAAATGCATATTTTCGAAAACAAATTATAAAATTAGAAGAAGTAGACATAATTTTAAGATTTATAAAAACTAAACAAGTTAAAACATTATTTGTCAATGGGTCGCGCCAAATCAACATGGCAATAGGTTCCCGCTAACCGGCAGGTAAAAACCCTATTAGGGTAAGGGTTTGGAAAAACTAATTGCCCATGGTTTTATAAATGGGAACAAATATAGCCATCGGGTGAGCCAGGTACAAGTATGGGAAGGCAATACCCATACCGCGTGACCGCATACCCATATGCTTATTCATTATGACAGTTAGGCCCTATATGTGTCATCCACTAAAAATGTGAAAGCCCTAGTGTCGCTTTACCCAGCCGCAGCCTGGGCCGCAAATTCCTCCCCATACCCCTTTCGCGCCATCACTCACACCGCACAAACCCCCTTGCCCCCATTACTATCTCGCAACAAACCCTAGGGGGAGGAGCCATCGGCCGCCACCGTCGGCTGCCTACAGCAATGCGACCGACCGCCTCCCTCATCTCCTCGTCTCCTCCCTTTACTCCACGCAACTAGCAGACCAGACCATCTCCTGCCTCCACCTCCTATCCTCCACCTCATCTCCTCCACGCGAGCACCATCGGGCTGCAGGAGCACCTCCTTCCGCCACGCATCGAGCTCCAGTGGGCAACACATGTTGAAATGTTGCATTTTCCATACGAAAATGTTGTGTTTTACATACAGAAATGGGTATTTTGAAATGTTGTGTTTTACATACAGAAATGTTGAAATTCTAAAATAATACATGAAAAAAAATGTGAATTGAAAGCTGACCGTGATGGGTATTTTTACCCACTATTACCTGCACCCGACTGGGTACGGGTGTGGGAACAATATGGAACCCGGGGTGCATGTACGGGTTTGGGCAAAAAATATTGGGACGGGAGTGGGTTTGGGTGAGCATTACCCGCACCTGAACCCTGCGCATGCCATGTTGAGCGCCAAATGCGGACCATGGAGAAATGCTTCACGCAGAACGGGCCCTTCTTCCTGCAATGGTGGCAAACATGAACTTCCCTCCTATTTCGTGTGAAGTCAATTAATGGATCAACCCCAAATAAGTATGTACTGCTTTTATAGTTTTATTTTTTCTATGTTATTAGTTTTTCCTTGGTTGTTGTCTACTTCCTAGCGTTTTGTGCAGTTAAACTTGATATGCTCAAGGCCTACGACCGTGTAGAGTGGCACTACTTGGAGGCCATGATGACTAAGTTGGGTTTCCGTGACAAGTTTGTGAGACTGGTTATAAAGTGTGTGACTTCAGTCCGGTTTTCAGTCAAGGTGAATGGAACACTTCTCCCGTTCTTTACTCCTTCTCGGGGTTTCCGTCAGGGTGATCCCATGTCCCCTTTTCTCTTTCTAATATGTGCAGAAGGCCTCACGTCATTGATGAACAATTGGGGTGGCCTACACATTGATAGAGGGATCCGAGTGAGCTACCGCTCACCATGGATTAATCACCTGCTCTTTGCGGACGACATCCTAATCTTCATGAAAGCAACTCAGCAAAGTGCAGCTAGATTGAATGAAGTTCTTCGGATATATGCTGCATGTTCAGGACAAGTGGTTAACCGAAAGAAAAGTTCGGTTTATTTCAGTCGTAATGCGTCTCAGCCACTAAGGACGGAGATCAAGCAGGTCCTTGGAATTTTTGTAGAATCCTTTATAGAGAGAGATCTTGTCCTTCCCACGGCAGTTGGACGAATAACGAGTGGTAACTTTAATCACATTGTAGAGAGAAGTCGTGGAAGGATGCAAGGATGGTACGAGAGAGGTATGGCCTGTGCTGCAAGGGAAGTTCTACTCAAGTCCATTGTTCAGGCTATCCCTACTTTCAGTATGTGCTGCTTTTTGCTGACAAAGAAGATACTTAAACAACTTTCAGCAGGCATGTCACAGTTCTGGTGGAGCAGCTCCATAGACAAGAAATCTTTACACTGGTTGTCATGGGATAAGTTGACTGCACAAAAGGAGAGAGGAGGCATAGGGTTCCGGGATATGCAGCAATTTAACATTACGCTACTAGGCAAGCAAGGATGGCGCCTCATCTCACACCCGGAGTCGCTATGTTCCAAGGTGTTGAAGGGGAAATACTTTCCTGAATGTAACTTTGAGGATGCCCAGGCTCCAAAATCTGCATCTGCCACGTGGAAGGCCATTATTGCGGGGCGTGCAGCTTTGGACACGAGACTAATTAAGCGAGTGGGTACCGGAGAATCCATATCTATATGGACAGACCGATGGATTCCCGATACAGATATGATGAAACCAATAGGACATATTGGGAATGCGCAACTCGACAAGGTTGCTGAACTGATTGATCAGCAGAGAGGTATATGGGACATCCAATTGGTACGCAGCAACTTTTTAGCTCCTGACACCGATGCAATTCTGAATATTCCTTTAAGAAGGGGAGGAGGCAAAGATTTCTATGTGTGGTCTCTAGAAAAAGCAGGTGTATACTCCATTAAAACGGCATACCGAGCTCTTATGACTCATAAAGAGCGTTTAGCTCAAGAGGAAGGGACAGTAGCGGGCTCTTCAATGTCGGATCAACACTTGTGGAAAATTTTGTGGAAGCTAAAAGTGATTCCAAGAGTTCATGTATTTTGGTGGCGAGTACTTAAGGGAATTCTCCCTGACTACGCCAATCTGCAACGATGCCATATACACACAATGGCTCGCTGTGAACTATGCTAAGCCACGACGGAGGATTTGCAGCATGCGCTCTTACACTGCTCACATGCTAAGCAATACTGGGTGGATGCGCGAGAGATCCTTGATCGGAAGCTTCCTCGCCTACACCCGATTACGTGGGCGAAGGATATTGTGCTGGATGGAATATTTTCTGAATATGATCGTTGTAAGCTGATTACGGTCATGCATGCGATTTGGACAGCACGCAATAGATGGACTCATGATCAGGATGTCTTTGATCCGGTCCAGTCAATCAAAATGGTCATGATGATTTGATCTTGCTAGATATTTGTAACGCCCCATATGTAACTTGCCATATTTGTATTCCAACTCTTGCCATTTTCGGCACTAAGTTATGATATTTCCTCGTTGTTGGGTTTTGTCTTCATTTTGCATTTTGTCCATGTCATGCATCTCATATCATGTCATCATGTGCATCGCATTGGCATACATGTTCGTGTTATGCATCCGAGCATTTTCCCCGTTGTCCGTTTTGCATTCCGGCGCTCCTACGTCCTCCGGTGTCCCCTTTTGCCTCTTTCCGTGTGCTGGTGTTAAATGTTATTGGATTGGACCGAGACTTGCCAAGCAGCCTTGGTATACTACCGGTAGACCATCTGTCAAGTTTCGTACCATTTGGACTTCGTTTGATACTCCAACGGTTAACCGAGGAACCGTAAAGGCCTCGTGTGTGTTGCAGCCCAACACCCCTCCAAAGTGGCCCAAAACCCACCTAAACCCCCTCCATCATTTCGGTCGTTCAATCACGATCGCGTGGGTGCAAACCGTGCTCAATTTGGAGCCTCCTAGCTCCTTCTATGTATAAATAGGTCTCCCCCTCCGAAATCTCGGATCAAATCCACCCTAACCCTAGTCTCCTCTTCCCCCGCCGCCGCCGGACACGTCCGAGACGGCCGGACGCGTCCGCCCCGCCCGCTGCCGCCACGTGTCAGCGTGCCATTCGCCACCGCCCGCGTGCCCACATCGCCGTCCGACCCGCGCCGGCCCGCCGGGGCCCAGGCAGGGCCCTCCCGGCCCGCGCGCCGCCGCCGCCACTCGGTTCGTCTCCTCCCGTGCCACCTCGCCGTCTCCTTCGCTGCCGGCCACCGCCGCCATTGCCGGCCGCCACCAGCTCGCCGTCCGTCGCGGAGCGCCGCCTCGCGCCGCCCGGAGCTCGCCGCGCCGTTCACCGTCTCCGGCTCCGGCCATCTTCCTCCTCCCCGCCGGATCCGGCAAGTCCACCGACTCCGGCCACCACTCCATCAACTCCGGCGAGGAGCTCCGTCAAACCTCGTGAAGCGTGCCTCAGATCCAGATCTAAAATTAGGGTTGACCTCGTTTCTCCCGTAAGTCCCCAGTATTTTTAGCATTTTTCATCGCATCATAACTTTGCATCCGTGGCTCCGTTTTGGACGTGTAGCATATCAAATTGTTCGTCTGGATGTGCTCTTCATTCCATTCCATTGCACTATGTTCATTTGAGTTCATCTTGATGCCCTAAATGTTGTTGCAAGAGTGCTATGTAGTGTTAGCTTTAGATTCTTAATAGACTATGGACATTTGTCATTTTTGCCATGTTTAATGTGTACCTCCTATGATCTTGAGCCCTACATGTGTTTTTTGTATGCCATGCCATATTTACTTAGGTGTATGACATGTATTTTTGTGATCATTGTGGTGATTAGCACAAGCATGCAAAGTAGCTCTCATGATGTTGCTGATTTCAGGGACTTAGAATTCTTCCAAGTCATTTCCCTGATGATATTTTTATGCCATGTATTTTTGTTGCTACAGAGTGATCCATGCCTCTTTTGAGCATGTTCAGTAAGGATGTTTTTGAGATATTGTTATGCTCTATCCATCCATGTCTTTGTTTGCAATTATGGAGTATCCTAGCATGACTCAATCTTGCTCAACTTTTGCTATAAAATGTTCCTGGCAGATTGTTTACATGTTAATCAATTTTGCCGAGGTTGTTGTAGTTGATCCATGCATGCTATGAGAGTGTTCTTGCCATGGTTAGCTTATTTATCATGTCTACTTGCTGGGTGTATGCTTAGCTTGTCATGCAATGCCTTGTGGTGAGTGCATCGAGCTCGTAAACATGACTAGTAATTCTGTTTTGCCATGTTCCAGTTTTCTGCTACGTCTGAATCTATTAACGAAACTTGCTATGTTCACGTGGTTGCCATTGTATCTTCTGATCCCTTTTGGCTTATGGTCAGTAAGGGACTTTTGTTGTATGCTTTGAGTAGTTTCATGCCATGCCTTGCTTTGCCATGATATGTTCCTGTAGCATGTTGTTATCTTGCTCTAAACATTGCTTCCTGATGTTAAATCCTGCCATGTTATTTTCACTAAGTCTGTGAACCTGATATCTTTTGCACTTTTGCCATGCTTGTTTGAACATGCTATTGTGTGATTTAGCCGTAGCTCAGTGTTCATCTTTTGCCAAGCATCTTGAGTGGATCACTGCCATGTGCTTTGTTGTTATGTTAGAGTGCAGTAGCTTGTTGTTCTTGATACATTTAGATGGCCTTGTGCTGTTAATCATATATTTGTGCCATTATTGTTTTGCTTGTCATTTGCAAACTGTGCATCCGATTCTGGTGATCTTTATATTGATTTCGACCGAAATCAACTCATCTTTCCAGCGGCACTCTTGGTTTTCCAAGTTGAGGCCTGGTTCAATCTTTCCCTTCCGAGGCACGCATATGCATTGCATATCACATCCCGCATATCATGCCATGTTTTGCATCATGTTGCTTGAGCATTGCACCGTGGTTGATTGTGTCTTCCTTTGCTTGTGTTCTTGCTTTGGGTAGAGCCGGAAGACGAGTACGTGATCGAGGAACCCGTTGAGAACGCTTACGAGGACCAAGCTTATGTCAACTTGGAGAACTTTGCAGGCAAGATGACCATACCCTCAAAATCACTTCTATCTTTGCTTGCTAGATGCTCGCTCTATTGCCATGCCTATGCTACGATACCTACCACATGCTTTATCATGCCACCCATATTGCCATGTCAAACCTCTAACCCACCTTGTCCTAGCAAACCATTGTTTGGCTATGTTACCGCTTGCTCAACCCCTCTTATAGCGTTGCTAGTTGTAGGTGAAGATTGGAGTTTGTTCCTTGTTGGAACATGTTTATTGTTGGGATATCACTATTATATCTTGTCTACTTTAATGCATCTATATGAAGGAAATATGCCCTAGAGGCAATAATAAAGTTATTATTTATTTCCTTATTTCATGATACATGTTTATTATTCATGCTAGAATTGTATTAATCGGAAACATAATACACGTGTGAATACATAGACAAACAGTATGTCACTAGTATGCCTCTACTTGACTAGCTCGTTGAATCAAAGATGGTTAAGTTTCCTAGCCATAGACATGAGTTGTCATTTGATTAACAGGATCACATCATTAGAGAATGATGTGATTGACTTGACTCATTCCGTTAGCATAGCACTTGATCGTTTAGTTTGTTGCTATTGCTTTCTTCATGACTTATACATGTTCCTATGACTATGAGATTATGCAACTCCCATTTACCGAAGGAACACTTTGTGTGCTACCAAACATCACAAAGTAACTGTGTGATTATAAAGGTGCTCTACAGGTGTCTCCGAAGGTACTTGTTGGGTTGGCGTATTTCGAGATTAGGATTTGTCACTCCAATTGTCGGAGAGGTATCTCTGGGCCCACTCGGTAATGCACATCACTATAAGCCTTGCAAGCATTGCAACTAATGAGTTAGTTGCGGTATGATGTGTTACGGAATGAGTAACGAGATTGACTAGGTATTGAGATACCGACGATCGAATCTCGGGCAAGTAACATACCAATGACAAAGGGAACAACGTATGTTGTTATGCGGTTTGACCGATAAAGATCTTCGTAGAATATGTGGGAGCCAATATGAGCATCCAGGTTCCGCTATTGGTTATTGACCGGAGACATGTCTCGGTCATGTCTACATAGTTCTCGAACCCGTAGGGTCCGCACGCTTAAAGTTCGATGACAGTTATATTATGAGTTTATGTGTTTTGATGTACCGAAGGAGTTCGGAGTCCCGGATGAGATCGGGGACATGACGAGGAGTCTCGAAATGGTTGAGACGTAAAGATCGATATATTGGACGACTATATTCGGACATTGGAAAGGTTCCGAATGATTCGGGTATTTTCGGGAGTACCGGGTAGTTACGAGAATTCGTATTGGGCCTTAATGGGCCATACGGGAAAGGAGAGAAAGGCCTCAAAGGGTGGCCGCACCCCTCCCCATGGGCTGGTCCGAATTGGACTAGGGAGGGGGGGGGCCCTTCCTTCCTTCTCCTTTTCCCTTCCCTTTCCTTCTCTCCTACTCCTACTACTTGGAAGGGATCCTAGTTCTACTAGGAAAGGGGGAATCCTATTCCCGGTGGGAGTAGGACTCCCCTAGGGCGCGCCATAGAGAGGGCCGGCCCCTCCCCTCCTCCACTCCTTTATATACGTGGCCAGGGGGCACCCCATAGACACAACAATTGATCTCTTGATGTCTTAGCCGTGTGCGGTGCCCCCCTCCACCATAATCCACCTCGATCATATCGTAGCGATGCTTAGGCGAAACCCTGCGTCGGTGGAACATCATCGTCGTCACCACGCCGTCGTGCCGACGAAACTCTCCCTCAACACTCGGTTGGATCGAAGTTTGAGGGACGTCATTGAGTTGAACGTGTGCAGAACTCGGAGGTGCCGTGCGTTTGGTACTTGATCAGTCGGATCGTGAAGACGTACGACTACATCAACTGCGTTGTGCTAACGCTTCCGCTTTCGGTCTACGAGGGTACGTGGACAACATTCTCCCCTCTCGTTGCTATGCATCACCATGATCTTGCGTGTGCGTAGGAAATTTTTGAAATTACTACGTTCCCCAACAGTGGCATCCGAGCCTGGTTTTATGCGTTGATGTAATATGCACAAGTAGAACACAAGTGAGTTGCGGGCGATATAAGTCATATTGCTTACCAGCATGTCACACTTTGGTTCGGCGGCATTGTTGGATGAAGCGGCCCAGACCGACATTACGCGTACGCTTACGCGAGACTGGTTTTACCGCCGTGCTATGCACACAGGTGACTAGCGGGTGTTAGTTTCTCCAACTTTAGTTGAACCAAGTGTGTCTACGCCCGGTCCTTGAGAAGGTTAAAATAGCACTAACTTAACAAACTATCATTGTGGTTTTGATGCGTAGGTAAGAACGGTTCTTGCTCAGCCCGTAACAACCACGTAAAACTTGCAACAACAAAGTAGAGGACGTCTAACTTGTTTTTGCAGGGCATGTTGTGATGTGATATGGTCAAGACGTGATGAGATATAAGTTGTTCTATAAGATGATCATGTTTTGTTGAAGTTGTCGGCAACTGGCAGAAGCCTTATGGTTGTCTCTTTATTGCATAAGATGCAAACGCCAAATAATTGCTTTACTTTATCGCTATGCGATAGCAATAGTTGCAAGAGCAATAGTTGGCGAGACGACCATGTGACGACACATTGATATAGATCAAGATGATGGAGATCATGGTGTCATGCCGGTGACGATGGAGATCATGACGATGCTTTGGAGATGGAGATCAAAGGCACAAGATGATGATGGCCATATCATGTCACATATTATGATTGCATTTGATGTTTATCTTTTATACATCTTATTTTGCTTAGTTCGGCGGTAGCTTTATAAGATAATCTCTCACTAAATTATCAAGGTATAAGTGTTCTCCCTAAGTATGCACCGTTGCGAAAGTTCTTCGTGCTGAGACACCACATGATGATGGGGTGTGATAGGCTCTATGTTCAAATACAACGGGTGCAAAAAAGTTGCACACGCGGAATGCTCAGGTTAAACTTGACGAGCCTAGCATATAACAGATATGGCCTCGGAACACGGAGACCGAAAGGTTGAGCGTGAATCATATAGTAGATATGATCAACATAGTGATTTTCACCATTGAAACTACTCCATCTCACGTGATGATCGGACATGGTTTAGTTGATATGGATCACGTGATCACTTAGAAGATTAGAGGGATGTCTGTCTAAGTGGGAGTTCTTAAGTAATATGATTAATTGAACTTTAATTTATCATGAACTTAGTCCTGATAGTATTAGCGTATCTATGTTGTAGATCAATAGCTCGCGATGTTGCTCCCAGTTTATTGTGTTCCTAGACAAAAATTATGTTGAAAAATGTTAGTAGAAATGATGCGGATTGGATCCGTGATCTGAGGATTAACCTCATTGCTGCACAGAAGAATTATGTCCTTGATGCACCGCTAGGTGACAGACCTATTGCACGAGCATATGCAGACGTTATGAACGTTTGGCTAGCTCAATATGATGACTACTTGATAGTTTAGTGCACCATGCTTAATGGCTTAGAATTGGGACTTCAAAGATGTTTTGAACGTCATGGACCATATGAGATGTTCTAGGAGTTGAAGTTAAATATTTCAAGCAAATACCCGAGTTGAGAGATATGAAGTCTCCAACAAGTTCTATAGCTAAAAGATGGAGGAGAATAGCTCAAGCAGTGAGCATATGCTCAGATTGTCTGGGTACTACAATCGCCTGAATCAAGTGGGAGTTAATCTTATAGATAAGATAGTGATTGACAGAGTTCTCTAGTCACCATCACCAAGTTACTAGAACTTTGTGATGAACTATAGTATGCAAGGGATGACGAAAACGATTCCCAAGTTCTTCGTAATTCTGAAATCAAGAAGGTAGAAATCAAGAAAAATATCAAGTGTTGATGGTGGACAAGACCACTAGTTTCAAGAAAAGGGCAAAGGGAAGAAGGGGAACTTCAAGAAGAACGGCAAGCAAGTTGCTGCTCAAGTGAAGAAGCCCAAGTCTGGTCCTAAGCCTGAGACTAAGTGCTTCTACTGCAAAGGGACTAGTCACTAGAAGCGGAACTGCCCCAAGTATTTGGCGGATAAGAAGGATGGCAAAGTGAACAAAGGTATATTTGATATACAGATTATTGATGTGTATTTTACTAGGTTCGTAGCAACCCCTCGGTATTTGATACTGATTTAGTTGCTAAGAGTAGTAACTCGAAACGGGAGTTGCAGAATGAACAGAGACTAGTTAAGGGTGAAGTGACGATGTGTGTTGGAAGTGGTTCCAAGATTGATATGATCATCATCACACACTCCCTATACTTTCGGGATTAGTGTTGAACCTAAATAAGTGTTATTTGGTGTTTGCGTTGAGCATGAATATGATTTGATCATGTTTATTGCAATACGGTTATTCATTTAAGTAAGAGAATAAATTGTTATTCTGTTTACATGAATAAAACCTTATATGGTTACACACCCAATGAAAATGGTTCGTTGGATCTCGATCGTAGTGATACATATATTCATAATATTGAAACCAAAAGATGCAAAATTAATAATGATAGTGCAACTTATTTGTGGCACTGCCGTTTAGGTCATATTGGTGTAAAGCGCATCAAGAAACTCCATGCTGATGGACTTTTGGAATCACTTGATTATGAATCACTTGATGCTTGCGAACCATGCCTCATGGGCAAGATGACTAAGACTCCTTTCTCCGGAACAATGGAGCGAGCAACTGACTTATTGGAAATAATACATACTGATGTATGCAGTCCGATGAGTGTTAAGGCTCACGTCAAGTATCGTTATTTTCTGACCTTCACAGATGATTTGAGCAGATATGGGTATATCTACTTAATGAAACACAAGTCTGAAATAGTTGAAAAGTTCAAAGAATTTCAGAGTGAAGTGGAGAATCATCATAACAAAAATATAAGTTTCTACGATATGATCGCAGAAGTAAAATATTTAAGTTACGAGTTTGGCCTTCAGTTAAAACAATGTGAAATAGTTTCACTACTCACGCCACCTGGAACACCACAGTGTAATGGTGTGTCCAAATATCATAACCGTACTTTATTAGATATGGTGCGATCTATGATGTCTCTTACCAATTTACCACTATCGTTTTTGGGTTATGCATTAGAGACAGCTACATTCACGTTAAATAGGGCACCATCTAAATCCGTTGAGACGACACCGTATGAACTGTGGTTTAGCAAGAAACCTAAGCTGTCATTTCTTAAAGTTTGGGGTTGCGATGCTTATGTGAAAAAGTTTCATCTTGATAAGCTCAAACCCAAGTCGGAGAAGTGTGTCTTCATATGATACCCAAAAGTAACTGTTGGGTACACCTTCTATCATAGATCCGAAGGCAAGATATTTGTTGCTGAGAATGGATCCTTTCTAGAGAAGGAGTTTCTCTCGAAAGAAGTGAGTGGGAGGAAAGTAGAACTTTATGAGGTAACTGTACCTGCTGCCTTATTGGAAAGAAGTTCATCACAGAAATCTGTTCCTGTGACTACTACACCAATTAGTGAGGAAGCTAATGATGATGATCATGTAACTTCAGATCAAGTTACTACCGAACCTCGTAGGTAAACCAGAGTGAGATCCGCATCAGAGTGGTACGGTAATCCTGTTCTGGAGGTCATGACCATGATGAACCTACGAACTATGAGGAAGCGATGATGAGCCCAGATTCCGCGAAATGGCTTGAGGCCATAAAATCTGAGATGAGATCCATGTATGAGAATAAAGTATGGACTTTGATTGACTTTCCCAATGATCGGTGAGCCATTGAGATTAAGTGGATCTTCAAGAGGAAGACGAACGCTGATAGTAGTGTTACTATCTACAAATCTAGAATTGTCGCAAAAAGGTTTTCGACAAGTTCAAGGTGTTGACTACGATGAGAGTTTCTCACTCGTATCTATGCTTAAGTCTGTCCGAATCATGTTAGCAATTGCCGCATTTTATGAAATTTGGCAAATGGATAAACAAAATTGCATTCCTTAATGGATTTATTAAAGAAGAGTTGTATATGATGCAACAAGAAAGTTTTGTCAATCCTAAAGGTGCTAACAAAATATGCAAGCTCCAGCGATCCATCTATGGACTAGTGCAAGCATCTCGGAGTTGGAATATACGCTTTGATAAGTTGATCAAAGCATATAGTTTTATACAGACTTGTGGTGAAGCCTGTATTTACAAGAAAGTGAGTGGGAGCACTACAACATTTCTGATAAGTATATGTGAATGACATATTGTTGATCGGAGATAATGTAGAATTATTCTGCAAAGCATAAAGGAGTATTTGAAAGGATTTTTTCAAAGAAAGACCTCGGTTAAGCTGCTTACATATTGAGCATCAAGATCTATAGAGATAGATCAAGATGCTTGATAAGTTTTTCAATGAGTACATACCTTGACAAGATTTTGAAGTAGTTCAAAATGGAACAGTCAAAGAAGGAGTTCTTGCCTGTGTTACAAGGTGTGAAGTTGAGTAAGACTCAAAACCCGACCATGGCAGAAGATAGAGAGAGAATGAAAGTCATTCCCTATGCCTTAGCCATAGGTTCTATAAAGTATGCCATGCTGTGTACCAGACCTATTGTATACCCTGCCCTAAGTTTGGCAAGGGAGTACAATAGTGATCTAGGAGTAGATCACTGGACATTGGTCAAAATTATCCTTAGTGGAATAAGGATATGTTTCTCGATTATGGAGGTGACAAAAGGTTCGTCATAAAGGGTTACGTCGATGCAAGTTTTGACACTGATCCAGATGACTCAAAGTCTCAATCTGGATATATATTTAAAGTGGGAGCAATTAGCTAGAGTAGCTCCGTGCAGAGCATTGTTGACATAGAAATTTGCAAAATACATACGGATATGAATGTAGTAGACCCGTTGACTAAACTTCCCTCACAATCAAAACATGATCACACCTTAGTACTCTTTGGGTATTAATCACATAGCGATGTGAACTAGATTATTGACTCTAGTGAACCCTTTGGGTGTTGGTCACATGACGATGTGAACTATGGGTGTTAATCACATGGTGATGTGAACTATTGATGTTAAATCACATGGCGATGTGAACTAGATTATTGACTCTAGTGCAAGTGGGATACTGAAGGAAATATGCCCTAGAGGCAATAATAAAGTTATTATTTATTTCCTTATATCATGATAAATGTTTATTATTCATGCTAGAATTGTATTAACCGGAAACATAATACACGTGTGAATACATAGACAAACATTATGTCACTACTATGCCTCTACTTGACTAGCTCGTTGAATCAAAGATGGTTAAGTTTTCCTAGCCATAGACATGAGTTGTCATTTGATTAACGGAATCACATCATCAGAGAATGATGTGATTGACTTGACCCATTCCGTTAGTATAGCACTTGATCGTTTAGTTTGTTGCTATTGCTTTCTTCATGACTTATACATGTTCCTATGACTATGAGATTATGCAACTCCCATTTACCAGAGGAACACTTTGTGTGCTACCAAACATCACAAAGTAATTGGGTGATTATAAAGGTGCTCTACAGGTGTCTCCGAAGGTACTTGTTGGGTTGGCGTATTTCGAGATTAGGATTTGTCACTCCAATTGTCGGAGAGGTATCTCTGGGCCCACTCGGTAATGCACATCACTATAAGCCTTGCAAGCATTGCAACTAATGAGTTAGTTGCGGGATGATGTGTTACGGAACGAGTAACGAGATTGAACTAGGTATTGAGATACCGACGATCGAATCTCGGGCAAGTAATATACCGATGACAAAGGGAACAACATATGTTGTTATGCGGTTTGACTGATAAAGATCTTCGTAGAATACGTGGGAGCCAATATGAGAATCCAGGTTCCGCTATTGGTTATTGACTGGAGACATGTCTCGGTCATGGCTACATAGTTCTCGAACCCGTAGGGTCCGCACGCTTAAAGTTCGATGATGGTTATATTATGAGTTTATGTGTTTTGATGTACCGAAGGAGTTCGGAGTCCCGGATGAGATCGGGGACATGACAAGGAGTCTCGAAATGGTTGAGACGTAAAGATCAATATATTGGACGACTATATTCGGACATCAGAAAGGTTCCGAGTGATTCGGGTATTTTCGGGAGTACCGGGGAGTTACGGGAATTCGTATTGGGCCTTAATGGGCCATACGGGAAAGGAGAGAAAGGCCTCAAAGGGTGGCCGCACCCCTCCCCATGGGCTGGTCCGAATTGGACTAGGGAGGGGGGCGCCCCCTTCCTTCCTTCTCCTTTTCCCTTCCCTTTCCTTCTCTCCTACTCCTACTACTTGGAAGGGATTCTAGTTCTAATAGGAAAGGGGGAATCCTACTCCCGGTGGGAGTAGGACTCCCCTAGGGCGCGCCATAGAGAGGGCCGGCCCTCCCCTCCTCCACTCCTTTATATACATGGCCAGGGGGCACCCCATAGACACAATAATTGATCTCTTGATCTCTTAGCCGTGTGCGGTGCCCCCTTCCACCATAATCCACCTCGATCATATCGTAGCGGTGCTTAGGCGAAGCCCTGCGTCAGTGGAACATCATCATCGTCACCACGCCGTCGTGCTAACGAAACTCTCCCTCAACACTCGGCTGGATCGGAGTTCGACGGACGTCATCGAGTTGAACATGTGCAGAACTCGGAGGTGCCGTGCGTTTGGTACTTGATCAGTCGGATCGTGAAGACGTACGACTACATCAACCGTGTGTTGGGGAACGTAGCAGAAATTCAAAATTTTCCTACGCGTCACCAAGATCTATCTATGGAGAAACCAGCAACGAGTAGAAAGGAGAGTGCATCTACATACCCTTGTAGATCGCTAAGCGGAAGCGTTCAAGTGAACGGGGTTGATGGAGTCGTACTCGTCGTGATTCAGATCACCGATGATCCTAGTGCCGAACGGACGGCACCTCCGCGTTCAACACACGTACAGCTCGACGATGTCTCCCACGCCTTGATCCAGCAAGGAGAGAGGGAGAGGTTGAGGAAGACTCCATCCAGCAGCAGCACAACGGCGTGGTGGTGATGGAGGAGCGTGGCAATCCTGCAGGGCTTCGCCAAGCACCTACGGGAGAGGAGGAGGTGTCACGGGAGGGAGGGAGGCGCCAAGGGCTCAGGTATGGATGCCCTCCCTCCCCTCCACTATATATAGGGGCAGGGGAGAGGGGGGAGGCGCAGCCTTGCCCCTTCCTCCAAGGAAAGGGTGCGGCTAAGAGGGGGGGAGGAGTCCATCCTCCCCAAGGCACCTCGGAGGTGCCTTCCCCCTTTAGGACTCTCCCCTTTGTCCTATATCTTGGAGCATGGGCCTCTAGGGGCTGGTGCCCTTGGCCCATGTAGGCCAAGGCGCACCCCCTACAGCCCATGTGGCCCCCCGGGGCAGGTGGCCCCACCCGGTGGGCCCCCGGGACCCTTCCGGTGGTCCCGGTACAATACCGATGACCCCGAAACTTGTCCCGATGGCCGAAACAGGACTTCCTATATATAAATCTTTACTTCCGGACCATTCCGGAACTCCTCGTGACGTCCAGGATCTCATCCGGGACTCCGAACAACATTCGGTAACCACATACAAACTTCCTTTATAACCCTAGCGTCATCGAACCTTAAGTGTGTAGACCCTACGGGTTCGGGAGACATGTAGTCATGACCGAGATGTTCTCCGGTCAATAACCAACAGCGGGATCTAGATACCCATGTTGGCTCCCACATGTTCCACGATGATCTCATCGGATGAACCACGATGTCAAGGACTCAATCAATCCCGTATACAATTCCCTTTGTCTAGCGGTATGGTACTTGCCCGAGATTCGATCGTCGGTATACCGATACCTTGTTCAATCTCGTTACCGGCAAGTCTCTTTACTCGTTCCGTAACACATCATCCCGTGATCAACCCCTTGGTCACATTGTGCACATTATGATGATGTCCTACCGAGTGGGCCCAGAGATACCTCTCCGTTTACACGGAGTGACAAAATCCCAATCTCGATTCGTGCCAACCCAACAGACACTTTCATAGATACCCGTAGTGTACCTTTATAGCCACCCAGTTACGTTGTGACGTTTGGCACACCCAAAGCACTCCTACGGTATCCGGGAGTTGCACAATCTCATGGTCTAAGGAAATGATACTTGACATTAGAAAAGCTTTAGCATACGAACTACATGATCTTGTGCTAGGCTTAGGATTGGGTCTTGTCCATCACATCATTCTCCTAATGATGTGATCCCGTTATCAACGACATCCAATGTCCATGGTCAGGAAACCGTAACCATCTATTGATTAACGAGCTAGTCAACTAGAGGCTTACTAGGGACATGGTGTTGTCTATGTATCCACACATGTATCTGAGTTTCCTATCAATACAATTCTAGCATGGATAATAAACGATTATCATGAACAAGGAAATATAATAATAATCAATTTATTATTGCCTCTAGGGCATATTTCCAATAGTCTCCCACTTGCACTAGAGTCAATAATCTAGTTCACATCGATATGTGATTAACACTGAAGGTCACATCCCCATGTGACTAACACCCAAAGAGTTTACTAGAGTCAATAATCTAGTTCACATTTACCATGTGATTAACACTCGATGAGTTCTGGGTTTGATCATGTTATGCTTGTGAGAGAGGTTATAGTCAACGGGTCTGAACCTTTCAGATCTGTGTGTGCTTTACAAATCTCTATGTCATCTCCTAGATGCAGCTACCACGTTCTATTTGGAGCTATTCCAAATAACTGTTCTACTTGGAGCTATTCTAAATTGTTGCTCCATTATACGTATCCGGTATCTCTACTCAGAGCTATCCGGATAGGTGTTAAGCTTGCATCGACGTAACCCTTTACGACGAACCCCTTTACCACCTCCATAATCGAGAAAATTCCTTAGCCCACTAGTTACTAAGGATAACTTTGACCGCTGTCCTGTGATCCATTCTTGGATCACTCTTGTACCCCTTGACTGACTCATGGCAAGGCACACTTCAGGTGCGGTACACAGCATAGCATACTGTAGAGCCTACATCTTATGCATAGGGGACGACCTTAGTCCTTTCTCTCTATTCTGCCATGGTCGAGCTTTAAGTCTTAACTTCATACCTTACAACTTAGGCAAGAACTCCTTCTTTGACTGATCCATCTTGAACACCTTCAAGATCATGTCAAGGCATGTGCTCATTTGAAAGTACTATTAAGCGTTTTGATCTATCCTTATAGATCTTGATGCTCAATGTTCAAGTAGCTTAATCCAGGTTTTCCATTGAAAACACTTTCCAAATAACCCTATATGCTTTCCAGAAATTCTACGTCATTTCTGATCATTAATATGTCAACAACATATACTCATCAGAAATTCTATAGTGCTCCCACTCACTTCTTTGGAAATACAAGTTTCTCATAAACTTTGTATACACCCAAAATCTTTGATCATCATCAAAGCATACATTCCAACTCCGAGATGCTCACTCCAGTCCTCAGAAGGATTGCTGGAGCTTTGCATACTTATTAGCATATTTCAGGATAGACAAAACCTTCCGGTTGTATCACATACAACCTTTCCTCAAGAATCGTCGAGGAAACAATGTTTTGACATCCTATCTGCAAGATTTCATAAATAATGCAGTAATTGCTAATATAATTCCAACAGACTCTTAGCATCGCTACGAGTGAGAAAGTCTCATCGTAGTCAACTCCTTGAACTTGTCGAAAAACATCTTAACGACAAGTCGAGCTTTCTCAATGGTGACACTTACCATCATTGTCTGTCTTCCTTTCAAAATCCATATGTACCTAACAGCCTTACGACCATCAACTAGTTCTTCCAAAGTCTATACTTTGTTTTCATACATGGATCCTCTCTCGGGTTTTATGGCCTTGAGCCATTTATCGGAATCCGGGCCCACCATCGCTTCTCCATAGCTCGTAGGTTCATTGTTGTCTAGCAACATGACTTCCAAGACAGGATTACGTACCACTCTGAAGTAGTACGCATCCTTGTCATCCCACGAGGTTTGGTAGTGACTCGATCTGAAGTTTCATGATCACTATCATAAGCTTCCACTTTAGTTGGTGTACGTGCCACAGGAACAACTTCCTGTGCCCTGCTACACACTTGTTGAAGTGACGGTTCAATAACCTCATCAAGTCTCCACCATCCTCCCACTCAACTTTTCGAGAGAAACCTTTCCTCGAAAAAGGACCCGATTTAAGAAACAATCCCTATTGCTTTCGGATCTGAATTAGGAGGTATACCCAACTGTTTTTGGGTGTCCTATGAAGATGTACTTTATCCGCTTTGGGTTCGAGCTTAATCCTGAAACTTTTTCACATAAGCGTCGCAGCCCCAAACCTTTAAGAAACGACAACTTAGGTTTCTCTAAACCATAATTCATACGGTGTCATCTCATCGGAATTACGTGGTACCCTATTTAAAGTGAATGTGGTTGTCTTTAATGCCTAACCCATAAACTATCGTGGCAGTTCGATAAGAGACATCATGGTATGCATCATATCCAATAGGGTGCAACTATGATGTTCGGACACACCATCACACTATGGTGTTCCAGGCGATATTAATTGTGAAACAATTTCCACAATGTCTTAATTGTGTGCCAAAACTCGTAACTCAGATACTCATCTCTATGATCATATCATAGACATTTTATCCTCTTGTCACAATGATCTTCTACTTCACTCTGAAATTACTTGAACCATTCAATAATTCAGACTTATGTTTCATCAAGTAAATATTCTCAACATCTACTCCAATCATCTGTGAAGTAAGAACATAACGATATTCACTGCATGCCTCATCACTCATTGGACTGCACACATCAAAATGTGTTACTTCCAACAAGTTGCTATCTTGTTCCATCTTACTGAAAACGAGGCTTTTCAGTCATCTTGCCCATGTGGTATGATTTGCATGTCCCAAGTGATTAAAAATCAAGTGAGTCAAAATGGTCCATTTGCATGGAGTTTCTTCATGCATATACACCAATAGACATGGTTCGCATGTCTCAAACTTTTCAAAACGAGTGAGCCCAAAGATCCATCAATATGGAGCTTCTTCATGCGTTTTATACCAATATGACTTACGTGGCAGTGCCACAAGTAGGTGGTACTATCATTACTATCTTTTGGCATGAACATGTGTATCACTACGATCGAGATTTAATAAACCATTCGTTTTAGGTGTAAGACCATTGAAGGTATTATTCAAATAAACAGAGTAACCATTATTCTCCTTAAATGAATAACCGTATTGCGATAGACGTAATCCAATCATGTCTATGCTCAACGCAAACACCAAATAACAATTATTTAGGTTTAACACCAATCTCTTTGGTAGAGGGAGCGTGCGATGCTTGATCATATCAAGCTTGGAAAAACTTCCAACACATATCGTCAGCTCACCTTTAGCTAGTCTCCGTTTATTCCGTAGCCTTTTGTTTCGAGTTACTAACACTTAGCAACCGAACCGGTATCTAATACCCTGGTGCTACTAGGAGTACTAGCAAAGTACACATTAACACAATGTATATCCAATATACTTCTATCGACCTTGCCAGCCTTCTTATCTACCAAGTATCTAGGGTAATTCTGCTCTAGTGGTTGTTCCCCTTATTACAGAAGCACTTAGTCTCGGGTTTAGGTTTTACCTTGGGTTTCTTCACTAGAGCAGCAGCTGATTTGCCGTTTCATGAAGTATCCCTTCTTGCCCTTGCCCTTCTTGAAACTAGTGGTTTCACCAACCATCAACAATTGATGCTCCTTCTTGATTTCTACTTTCGCGGTGTCAAACATCGCGAATACCTCAAGGATCATCATATCTATCCCTGATATGTTATAGTTCATCACGAAGCTCTAACAGCTTGGTGGCAATGACTTTGGAGAACCATCACTGTCTTATCTGGAAGATCAACTCCCACTCGATTCAAATGATTATTGTACTCAGACAATCTGAGCACAAGCTCAACAATTGAGCTTTTCTCCTTAGTTTGCAGGTTAAGAAAGTCATCGGAGGTCTTATACCTCTTGACATGGGCACGAGCCTGAAATCCCAATTTCAGCCCTCAAAACATCTCATATGTTTCGCGATGTTTCAAAAACGTCTTTGGTGCCTCAACTCTAAACCGTTTAACTGAACTATCACGTAGTTATCAAAACGTGTATGTCAGATGTTCGCAACAACCACAGACAACGTTCGAGGTTCAGCACACTGAGCAGTGCATTAAGGACATAAGCCTTCTATGAAGCAATGAGGACAATCCTCAGTTTACGGACCTAGTCCGCATAATTGCTACTATCAACTTTCAACTAATTTTTCTCTAGGAACATATCTAAACAGTAGAACTATAGCGTGAGCTACGACATAATTTGCAAAAACCTTTTGACTATGTTCAGGATAATTTAAGTTCATCTTATGAACTCCCACTCAGATAGACATCCCTCTAGTCATCTAAGTGATTACATGATCCGAGTCAAACTAGGCCGTGTCCGATCATCACGTGAGACGGACTAGTCATCATCGGTGAACATCTTCATGTTGATCGTATCTTCTATACGACTCATGTTCGACCTTTTGGTCTCCGTGTTCCGAGGCCATGTCTGTACATGCTAGGCTCGTCAAGTTAACCCTAAGTGTTTCGCGTGTGTAAATCTGTCTTACACCCGTTGTATGTGAACGTTAGAATCTAACACCCGATCAACACGTGGTGCTTCGAAACACGAACTGTCGCAACGGTGCACAGTTAGGGGAGAACACTTCTTGAAATTGTTGTAAGGGATCATCTTATTTACTACCGTCGTTCTAAGCAAATAAGATGTATAAACATGATAAACATCACATGCAATCAAATAGTGACATGATATGGCCATCATCACTTTGCTCCTTTTGATCTCCATCTTCGGGGCTCCATGATCATCATCGTCACCGGCATGACACCATGATCTCCATCATCATGATCTCCATCATCGTGTCTTCATGAAGTTGCCTCGCCAACTATTACTTCTACTACTATGGCTAACGGTTAGCAATAAAGTAAAGTAATTACATGACGTTTAAGTTGACACGCAGGTCACAAATAAATTAAGACAACTCCTATGGCTCCTGCCGGTTGTCATACTCATCGACATGCAAGTCGTGATTCCTATTACAAGAACATGATTCAATCTCATACATCACATATATCATTCATCACATCCTTTTTGGCCATATCACATCACATAGCATACCCTGCAAAAACAAGTTAGACGTCCTCTAATTGTTGTTTGCATGTTTTACGTGGCTGCTATGGGTTTCTAGCAAGAACGTTTCTTACCTACGCATGAACCACAACGTGATATGCCAATTGCTATTTACCCTTCATAAGGACCCTTTTCATCGAATCCGATCCGACTAAAGTGGGAGAGACAGACACCCGCCAGCCACCTTATGCAACTAGTGCATGTTTGTCGGTGGAACCGGTCTCACGTAAGCGTACGTGTAAGGTTGGTCCGGGCCGCTTCATCCCACGATGCCGCCGAATCAAGATAAGACTAGTAACGGCAAGCATATTGAACAATATCGACGCCCACAACTACTTTGTGTTCTACTCGTGCAAAGAATCTACGCAATAGACCTAGCTCATGATGCCACTGTTGGGGAACGTAGCAGAAATTCAAAATTTTCCTACGTGTCACCAAGATCTATCTATGGAGAGACTAGCAACGAGGGGAAGGAGAGTGCATCTACGTACCCTTGTAGATCGCTAAGCGGAAGCGTTCAAGTGAACGGGGTTGATGGAGTCGTACTCGTCGTGATTCAGATCACCGATGATCCTAGTGCCGAACGGACGGCACCTCCGCGTTCAACACACGTACAGCTCGACGATGTCTCCCACGCCTTGATCCAGCAAGGAGAGAGGGAGAGGTTGAGGAAGACTCCATCCAGCAGCAGCACAACGGCGTGGTGGTGATGGAGGAGCGTGGCAATCCCGCAGGGCTTCGCCAAGCACCTACGGGAGAGGAGGAGGTGTCACGGGAGGGAGGGAGGCGCCAAGGGCTCAGGTATGGATGCCCTCCCTCCCCTCCACTATATATAGGGGCAGGGAGAGGGGGGAGGCGCAGCCTTGCCCCTTCCTCCAAGGAAGGGGTGCGGCTAAGAGGGGGGGAGGAGTCCATCCTCCCCAAGGCACCTCGGAGGTGCCTTCCCCTTTTAGGACTATCCCCTTTTTCCTATATCTTGGCGCATGGGCCTCTAGGGGCTGGTGCCCTTGGCCCATGTAGGCCAAGGCGCACCCCCTACAGCCCATGTGGCCCCCCGGGGCAGGTGGCCCCACCCGGTGGGCCCCCGGGACCCTTCCGGTGGTCCCGGTACAATACCGATGACCCCGAAACTTGTCCCGATGGCCGAAACAGGACTTCCTATATATAAATCTTTACCTCCGGACCATTCCGGAACTCCTCGTGACGTCCGGGATCTCATCCGGGACTCCGAAAAACATTCGGTAACCACATACAAACTTCCTTTATAACCCTAGCGTCATCGAACCTTAAGTGTGTAGACCCTACGGGTTCGGGAGACATGTAGTCATGACCGAGATGTTCTCCGGTCAATAACCAACAGCGGGATCTGGATACCCATGTTGGCTCCCACATGTTCCACGATGATCTCATCGGATGAACCACGATGTCAAGGACTCAATCAATCCCGTATACAATTCCCTTTGTCTAGCGGTATGGTACTTACCCGAGATTCGATCGTCGATATACCGATACCTTGTTCAATCTCGTTACCGGCAAGTCTCTTTACTCGTTCCGTAACACATCATCCCGTGATCAACCCCTTGGTCACATTGTGCACATTATGATGATGTCCTACCGAGTGGGCCCAGAGATACCTCTCCGTTTACACGGAGTGACAAATCCCAATCTCGATTCGTGCCAACCCAATAGACACTTTCAGAGATACCCGTAGTGTACCTTTATAGCCACCCAGTTACGTTGTGACGTTTGGCACACCCAAAGCACTCCTACGGTATCCGGGAGTTGCACAATCTCATGGTCTAAGGAAATGATACTTGACATTAGAAAAGCTTTAGCATACGAACTACATGATCTTGTGCTAGGCTTAGGATTGGGTCTTGTCCATCACATCATTCTCCTAATGATGTGATCCCGTTATCAACGACATCCAATGTCCATGGTCAGGAAACCGTAACCATCTATTGATTAACGAGCTAGTCAACTAGAGGCTTACTAGGGACATGGTGTTGTCTATGTATCCACACATGTATCTGAGTTTCCTATCAATACAATTCTAGCATGGATAATAAACGATTATCATGAACAAGGAAATATAATAATAATCAATTTATTATTGCCTCTAGGGCATATTTCCAACACCGTGTTGTGCTAACGCTTCCGCTTTCGGTCCACGAGGGTACGTGGACAACACTCTCCCCTCTTGTTGCTATGCATCACCATGATCTTGCATGTGCGTAGGAAATTTTTGAAATTACTACGTTCCCCAACACTATATACTTGGTAAAGGGTGGAAGGCTCGGCCTTATGCCTGGTGTTTTGTTCTACTCTTGCCGCCCTAGTTTCCGTCTGTAACGCCCGATAATCGTGCTAGAGTAATCCAACGCTAGTCATGCCACGTCACCACGATTACTGTTGATAATCTACCGTTAGTTCAAAACCGAGTCAAATTCAAATTTAAAATAAGGTTAAGTTGTAAAAGTTTTCAAAGGTTAAAACAAAAATGTTCAGGCAGTGCCATAATTTGCATATTTAATTATGGTGTAATAAACACATTTTTGTAAAGTGCCTAAGTATTTTAAAATGAATTAAAACAGAAAAGGAAATAAAAGAAAGAAAATACAAGGGGGAAAAACAAACAGAAAAAAAAGAAGAGAAAGCCCCCCCCTCAACTGGGCCGACTGGCCCAGCTAGCCCCCGCGCCCCCACTTGGGCCTCTACCCACCAGGCCGCCAGGTGAACATGATTCAATCTGTAAAAAAGTTTACTTCGGTATGCTTGACCAAAGAATATCACACGACTTGAGATATATAGCCTTCACATTTGTTGTCCTTGTTTGTAACAGATGTACCAACATTGATCCCATAGGTTCAATACCGAGAGGACTCAGGAGGCATGGGCCCACATGCAGCCCCCCACGCACCCATCTCTCATGGCCCCTGCCCTAATCGCAAGCTCCTACCGCGTGGCAACATAGAATGTCGGTTGGAGCCCCCCTTTGGCTGCAAACTTTGTCTAGAAATTTCCAAATTGCTTTATGTGTTTCAAAAGTTTCGGAGTTACAAAACTCCCATGGTCGATAAAAATATCAGGGACTCATATTTCAGCATCCATAAAAATAATGCTTGAGGTTAGATCCAATCTTGGAGGGGCATGTCACCCTCTAGGGTGAAGGAAATATGCCCTAGAGACAATAATAAAGTTTTTATTTTATATTTCCTTATTCATGATAAAGGTTTATTATTCGTGCTAGAATTGTATTGATTTGGAAACCAAAATACATGTGTGAATATATAAACAAACACCGTGTCCCTAGTGAGCCTCTACTTGACTAGCTCGTTGATCAAAGATGGTTAAGGTTTCCTAACCATGGACATGAGTTGTCATTTGATAATGGTATCACAACATTAGGAGAATGATGTGGTGGACAAGATCCATTTTTTAGCTTAGCATAATGATCGTTCAGTTTTATTGCTATTGCTTTCTTCATGTCAACTACATATTCCTTCGACTATGAGATTATGCAACTCACGGATACTGGAGGAATGCCTTGTGTGCTATCAAATGTCAGAACGTAACAGGGTGATTATAAAGATGCGCTACATGTACCTTCGAAGGTGTTTGTTGAGTTGGCATAGATCGAGATTATGATTTTTCACTCCGAGTATCGGAGAGGTATCTCTGGGCCCTCTCGGTAATATACATCACAAGAAGCTTGCAAGAAAAGTGACTAAGGAATTAGTGATGAGTTGATGTATTACAGAACGAGTAAAGAGACTTTCTAGTAACAATATTTAACTAGGTATGAAGATACCGATGATCGAATCTCGGGCAAGTAACATACCGACAGACAAAGGGAATTACGTATGTTGTCATAACGGTTCGATCTATAAATATCTTCGTAGAATATGTAGGAGCCAATATAGGCATCCATGTTCTGCTATTGGTTATTGACCGGATAGGTGTCTCGATCATGTCTACATAGTTCTCGAACCCGTAGGGTCCTCACACTTAACGTTCAATGGCGATATAGTATTATATGAGTTATGTGATTTGGTGGCCGAATGTTGTTTGGAGTCCCGGATGAGATCATGGACATGACGAGGAGTCTCAAAATGGTCGAGAGGTAAAGATTTATGTATAGGACGTGTGGCACTCCGGCTCAGAGAAACCGGAATGCCCCGTATTCCAGCCTAGAGATCGAGGTGAAGTCTTCTGGAATATGGCACTGCTTAGCATAGAACAAACCAGCTCTCTATTACAACACGAATATGAATACAAGGTCTCCGATGTTACAACGAATAACACCGGCACAACGATGCTACACCAACCACAGTTGCTCTATGCAAGCAACATAACAACTCGAGGCAGCGGAACCTCTACTGGCAGCGGAACAACGAACGACGATGATGGACTCCAATCCACAGGGACTCTGGCTGGAGCACTTATCCTTGCTCGCGAGCAAAGGAACCACACCAAACAAGAAGAAATCCTGGAACGACCTACAAACTGGCATGACACACCAGGTCAGTACATTGAATGTACTTGCAAGCTCACAATAACCAAAAGCAGTCAAGACAAACAACAACATGGCATTAGCAGGTTAAAGAAATCATGAACATGGCATACACAAACTGAACATGATACGGCTAAAACAACATTAGCATGGCATGAGCATATGAACATGATGATAATACATGCAACAGGTAAACCATATCATGCACCAACTTACTCTTATCCGGCGGTTACCTAGTAACCATCTCATGCATCAACTTACCAACATCTGTATCCACGATACCTCCGTGATCATCTCACGATCACATAAAGATCAACCAACTTCGGTATCCATGATACCCCTATGATCCTCTCTCAATCACAACCAATCTCTTTCTCATCATCAAACCGGGGTCATCATTAATCAAGTTATTATTATAGTTGGCTCATAGTGTGACCGAGTACGAACTGGGCCCATATCCACGGGCGCGGCTATCGATAGATTTAAACACACACACTGCAGAGGTTAGTACACTGTACCCACACCACGGAATCCATGGCCTTACACTCCCATTTGGGTGGACCAACGGTGTTCCGACAAAACCAACCCATTTCCATGACACTCTCCCGGCCACTCCGACCAACTCCCCTTTGAGCTAAGCCATGGGTAGCCCCGATGTCAACCCGTGACATCCAACACACTGTCGTGGCCAAACATAAACGATCCCGAATGGGGACACGGTACGAAAACAACAACAACGGGCACACAAGGTTTATGTCCGCCTACCTGACCAGGGTAGCGCGCCCATATATAACCTTCCCTCTTTAGAGGCACCGGCGAGAGGCATGACAATAGACCGCATTAGGGCATTCCCATAAAAGGCAAATGTGGTTGCACTGGTCAGCTCGATTTGGTGGCACCATGACTCAGCCAACGGTTGTTCAAGTTCATTATTATCCGGTTAAATTTGAATGCAATGAGCTGAGCCATATTAACATAACATGATGCAACTACAATGCATGAGCATAAGCATGGAGGTGCAACATAATCATCGAGCATAACCACATTGAAGCATTAAACCATATGAGCATGGCATACCGATGAGCATAAGCATAACATTACACATGAGGATAGCATGACTACTAGCATCATAAATAAATACCAAGCAAGAAAATAGCAAGAACACTACCAAGTAAGCATGTGACCAACTAGATGCAAAGGAACATGCATAACAACAGTACTTTGATAGATGACAAGCATGCATCAGGAAGAACACCACTGCTACCAGCATGTACTACTACTACCAAGCATAACATGAGAAAATAATACTAGCAAGTAGTACAAAATAATAAGATGCATCGGAACATAGCATGAAGGTGAACATGAAACCACGAGCATAACCGAAACAACAACATTAGTAGAAAACAAGCAGACAGATAATGGGCAAACTTTTATTAAATATTCAAGTAGAAACCATGGCTACTGCATGGCCATCATGCAAGTGGCTGTTGTGGCTTTCCTGGGGGTGACGGAGACTCCTGGAAGAAGTGCGATGAAGCCGCAAAACAAAATGCCGGACGGTTTTCTCTCGGAGGGGGCTGATTAGAAGCAAGGGAAAAATGATCATTTTCACTATGGGACCACCTAGTTAAAATGATACCAATAGAAAGATCTCGACGAGATGAAGAAGTGAGCGTTGGTTTCACCTCAATCAGAGTTACAGTCAAAAAGATACGAAGGGTGGAAGTTCAGGGACTAATCTGTGAATATTTTTATCACCAATGGGTCCCTGAGTGGATAAGACAGAAAGGGATTTTAGAAAATACGCTTTCGGAACAAAGAAAGCAAATTCTTGGCCGCAGTAGAAAGAAATACGCTTTCAGAGAAGGGAAAGCACACTTTGGGCTAAAGAAGGAGGAAAATACGTTTTCCGGAGATGAAAACGTAATTTCAGAAATATGTTTCCACTTAACGTACTTGGGCCCGGGTTTTGTCTCGCTTGCACACGGGGTCCACACGACAGGGCGGGCGAGCCAGCGCTCGTCTTCTTCCTCCTGTTCCCCCACAAGGGAAACAGAGGAGAAGCTAGGCAGGGCAGGGATGCGCTCAGGCGAGGGGGCTAGCCGGCTCTGATAACCCACAAGTATAGGGGATCACAACAGTTTTCGAGGGTAGAGTATTCAACCCAAATTTATTGATTCGACACAAGGGGAGCCAAAGAATATTCTCAAGTATTAGCAGCTGAGTTGTCAATTCAACCACACCTGGAAACTTAATATCTGCAGCAAAGTATTTAGTAGCAAAGTAATATGATAGTAGTGGTAACGGTAGCAAAAGGTAATGATAGCAAAAGTAATGTTTTTGGTATTTTGTAGTGATTGTAACAATAGCAACGGAAAAGTAAATAAGCAAAGAACAATATATGGAAAGCTCAGTAGGCAATGGATCGGTGATAGAGAATTATGCCGGATGCGGTTCATCATGTAACAGTCATAACCTAGGATGACACAGAACTAGCTCCAATTCATCAATGTAATGTAGGCATGTATTCCGAATATAGTCATACGTGCTTATGGAAAAGAACTTGCATGACATCTTTTGTCCTACCCTCCCGTGGCAGCGGGGTCCTAATGGAAACTAAGGGATATTAAGGCCTCCTTTGAATAGAGTACCGGACCAAAGCATTAACACATAGTGAATACATGAACTCCTCAAACTACGGTCATCACCGGTAAGTATCCCGATTATTGTCACTTCGGGGTTAACGGATCATAACACATAATAGGTGACTATAGACTTGCAAGATAGGATCAAGAACTCTCATATATTGATGAAAACATAATAGGTTCGGATCTGAAATCATGGCACTGGGCTCTAGTGACAAGCATTAAGCATAGCAAAGTCATAGCAACATCAATCTCAGAACATAGTGGATATTAGGGATCAAACCCTAACAAAACTAACTCGATTACATGATAAATCTCATCCAACCCATCACCGTCCAACAAGTCTATGATGGAATTACTCACGCACGGCGGTGAGCATCATGAAATTGGTGATGGAGGAAGGTCGATGATGACGATGGCGACGGATTCCCCTCTCCGAAGCCCCGAACGGACTCCAGATCAGCCCTCCCGAGAGGTTTTAGGGCTTGGCAGCGGCTCCATATCGTAAAACGCGATGAATCCTTCTCTCTGATTTTTTTCTCCCTGAAACCAAATATATAGAGTTGGAGTTGAGGTCGGAGGAGCTCCAGGGGGCCCATGAGGTAGGGGGGCGCGCCCAGGGGGGTAGGCGCGCCCCCACCCTCGTGGCTAGGGTGTGGCCCCCCTGGTCTTCATCTTTTGCAAGGTTTTTTTTATTATTTCCAAATAGACATTCCGTGAAGTTTCAGGTCATTCCGAGAACTTTTGTTTCTACACATAAATAACACCATGGCAATTCTGCTGAAAACAGCGTCAGTCCGGGTTAGTTCCATTCAAATCATGCAAGTTAGAGTCCAAAACAAGGGAAAAAGTGTTTGGAAAAGTAGATACGATAGAGACGTATCAACTCCCCCAAGCTTAAACCTTTGCTTGTCCTCAAGCAATTTAGTTGATAAACTGAAAGTGATAAAGAAAAACTTTTACAAACTCTGTTTGCTCTTGTTGTTGTAAATATGTAAAGCCAACATTCAAGTTTCAGCAAAGATTATTAACTAACCATATTCACAATAACGCATAGGTCTCATGTTTACTCATATCAATGGCATAATCAACTAGCGAGCAATAATAATAAATCTCGGATGACAACACTTTCTCAAAACAATCATAATATGATATAACAAGATGGTATCTCGCTAGCCCTTTCTGAGACCGCAAAACATAAATGCAGAGCACCTTTAAAGATCAAGGACTGACTAGACATTGTAATTCATGGTAAAAGAGATCCAGTCAAGTCATACTCAATGTAAACTAACAGTAATGAACGCAAATGACAACGGTGCTCTCCAACTGGTGCTTTTTAATAAGAGGATGATGACTCAACATAAAAGTAAATAGATAGGCCCTTCACAGAGGGAAGCAGGGATTTGTAGAGGTGCCAGAGCTCGGTTTTGAAATAGAGGTGAATAATATTTTGAGCGATATACTTTTATTGTCAACATAACAACAAAGAGATGGCAATATCTTCCATGCTACACACATTATAGGCGGTTCCCAAACAGAATGGTAAAGTTTATACTCCCCCTCCACCAACAAGCATCAATCCATGGCTTGCTCGAAACAACGAGTGCCTCCAACTAACAAGAGTCCCAGGGTGTAGCGACCCGATCCAAATGGATCAAGTCTCTGTGCATAAGTGTCATCCCTGGATCGGTATGCTGACACACACAGTACTCGAGGATTTATAACAGAGGTAAATCACATGTATAAAATAACGTAAATACTATTACCTCAATCCAAAATAGCGGAAGCAACAAGGTTGTGGATTCCCATCAACACCAACGGCAAAGTTGAGTGTAGAATCGTAACCCTAACGTATCACTTACTCGTCGTAAGAAACCTGCAACATGAGACGTTGCAGCCCGAAACGGGTCAGTACATTGAATGTACTGGCAAATTCACACCATAGAGAAAATGATGAACAATGGCTATCACTATATGCATATATGGCTGGTGGAAAAGCTCTATGGTTATAATGTGTTTGTGAAAAGCCAATTTTTCCCTACTGCAAAGGAATAAATTTATTTAACTATCATGGTGGTTGTTAAACATTGAGAATGGTTGACAGCATTCTCAATCCCAATTAAGCATCATCATTAAAACCCAACAAAGTTAATTAAAGTAATGTGATGAGATCAACAGGATAATCCAAGAACTAGATACTCAAGATGTCCATAACCGAGGACACGGCTAATCATGATTAGTTTGTACACTCTGCAGAGGTTTGCGCACATTTCCCCACAAGACTCGATCGCCTCCGTTGGATTTCTCGCACTACATGGTGTTTGAGAAACGGATGACCGAGACACAATCTTTCAGAAGCGCTAGCACCTTACGATGGATAGACCGGTACACCTACTTTCCCCTACATCTGCTAGTCTACCCTGTAAGAGTTCGCACGACTTAATCAACTATGCCAGAGCCCATAATGGCTTGTGGCTGCACACAGAAGTTTCTAGCATGAATAATCTTATGATCCCTTTGAGCCTGGGTGGAAGACCGTAGGATGATCACACGGTATATTCCCGGGATCTCCTAGGACAACACTGGTATTTCCCCAGGTGTCCGGGCAAGTCCACTGGTATATCCCCAGGGTGCCCCTAGCAATCCACCCAGATGTGTATTTAAGTTGCCACCTTAAGTTGAACCATTAAATACCAATCTCACATCTGTCATGGATTTCACTCATACCCAAACCACGTCTACGAGCATAGCATAACAATATAAGCAACACATAGAAGTAACTCCCAAGGGTTTGATACTAACAGGGCAATAGGTTCCTACCTCAGTAACTACTTCACAATACCCCCATGTTATCAATCCTACTCATGCAATGTTTGATGGTGAAACTAATGCATAAAAACTGGGTATGAAAGGGATATGATCAAAGTGTGAACTTGCCTGCAATGTTGATGAAGATGATTCGCACTCATAACTCTTGATAGATCTATTCGTCACACTACGGTCAATCTATCGTAATCAAGCAATAGTAACCACACATAAGCAATCACTCAAAAGATCAGAAAGATCGAAGAAGTCGATTCGGAAAACAAAAAAACAAGCAATTAACTCTTGCAATATAAAACAATTTCTAACAGTACCAAAATTATGTGAATTTGGCCTTATTAGAATGTTTAGGTCAAGAGCTTTGATTTGCAAAAAGAATCAACTTAAACGGAGCTACGAAACTCAAGTTATGATCAAACGAAGTTTGAATTCAAATCTGATCTAATTCAAATTTTAAAATTTTCAAAAACATGCTTGGGTTGGATTACTGGATAGAGGAGATCATAACGAAGATGTGGGCGTTGGTTTCGTTGGATTTGGACTAACGGGTAAAAAGTTATAGTCATTTGAAAATCAGGAACTAATCTGTAAATAAAATCTTCACAGATAGGTCCCTGGCCGAAATTAACAAAAAAAAGGAAAACACTAAATAACGAATGTTCACTAACTAGTTCTAAACAGAGAACGTTCTCTAAATAGATAAAACTAAAAAAACTAAACCGTTTTTTAAACGAAAACCGAATCTAAAGAAAAAAAACCTAAAAAGAAAATCGGGTCGGTTTGTACCGGTTCGGGGCGGTTTTCCGTCGGAAAACTGGCGGCGGATCTCCGGTGGCTTTCCGCGGTGGCGAGCGTCGGTGAGGAGCGAGGCGAGGCGGCGCGCGGCGAGGCAGCGGAGGGGCGAGGCGGGATGCTCCGGCGTGCGGCGCGGCAGTGGATCGGCGGGGGTGGCGCGGGCTAAGCAGCGGCGGCGGTGTCCGGTGATGGCGGCGGTTGCGGCGGCGAGAGGCGGGGAGGAGAGGGGCGGCGGTGAGGCGAAAAGGAGAGGGGGGTCCTGGGCGGCGGCTTTATAGGAGGGGAGGCGAGGGCAGCTTGGGCGAGGGGCAATGGAGGCGGCGGTGGCGGCGCGACGCCGGACTCCAGGAGGAGTCCCGGTCGGGGACGACGGGCGAGGCGGCGCGGAGCTGGGCCTTGGCCTGGCTGGGTGCTGGGCCGGCCCAGTCAGCGAGGGGATTTTTTTTGAAAAAAACATTTTCCCGACAATTTAAATAATAAAACGAATTAAATGAAAATATTATATAGGCATATAATATATCAAAATTTCCAGGAAAAGATTTTCTACGACATGAACATTATTCTAGCATTAAATAAAATACACACCAATTCTAATAATTCAAAGAGTGCTACTGGTCTAATAGAATCCAACAAAAATCATTTTAAAAATTCCAAAATGATTTCAAATAAATTTTTCTCCAATTTTCTATTGTAGGGAATCATGTTACCCTAATTTCCATGTATTTTATTTTTGGAGAAAAATAATTTGAATAAAACTCAAATAACTCCAAATTGAAAATAAATTCAAAAGAACTTTGAATTTAATTCTTTGAAACTCCCAACTCATATTTCATATGTTTTGAAGAAGTCATTTTATCTTCGCTCATGAAAATCATTGAGCTGCATGAAGTTTATGAATTGAAATATTCCAAATGAAATTCAATTATTTTCAAATACCCTTTCATTTAATTTAAATGGAAGAAGTCATATCATCTTCACTCAAGGGTTTTGTATTTGAAAAGAATTTGAATTCATGGAGATCAGAAAGCAAATATGAAAGTTTGGGAAAGTCCTTTTATTCCCTCTCATTTAACTTTCAAAAAGGATTCGAATTTCACTCAATTTCACGCAATCAATCAAACAATCAATCAATTCTATCTATTTATTATGACATTCCAAAATTTAGAATTTTGGGATGTTACAAACCTACCACCCTTAAAATGAATCTCGTCCTCGAGATTCGGAGAGGCTAGAAAGAAATAGGTTAGGGTTTGGGGTCTTCTCAAAATCCATCAATCATCACAGGGGTCTGGGGTGCTACCACCCTTAGAAGCATGGTTACAGCTCCATCGAAACTCATATACTTCATCCATATTGTTAACAGTGTCGGTCTTCTCAAATCCTCGGAAAATTCCTTCTATGGCTCTTCCGGTAGTGGCATAACCTTTTCCTCAATTCTTCTGTCCTTTCCTCTTGGTAAGGTTATTCCGAGATTGGGTCTTCTTAGCTGACGGGTCGGGCGCCAAAACTAACAACTATCGATATCTCATGGTGGTCAACAATTTATGGTTTCTCCTGCAGGAAATGGGTCTGGGTTGATCCTCACCGTATAACCTACGGTTGGCAAAAGCTGCCTTGTACAAGGGAAAAATTGCTATACCATTCTAAGGTTTAAACAAGGTTTTGATCATCGTCTCTCTACTAAAGGTAAGTCACTCAGATTTACCATCCCACATAGTAAGGCGAATAGTAAGAGTAAGTCGGTATGGTGATCAATCCATCCCGCACCCAAATCATTACCCTGTATATGGTTTAGTGTATCTCGCATTCTAACACTCGGTCATCCTCACAAGCATTGCAGAATTTCTCTTGTCGACGAACCATGTTCGGTTAAATCCATTAATTCTGCAAGCCAAACAAACATCTATCATTCCTTCACAACTCTCAGGTTTTGCATAACTCCTATAAGATCGTCTGCCGATAAACGTAACTTCTTCCAGGGTTTTCCTTCAGCAAGAATGCACTTGCTTCTTGGCAGGTCCTGGGGCCTGTGGGTATGGCCCGTCTCATCACTTGTAGTCCTTGAACTTATCATCGGGCAACTTATCATTATTCCAACTTCCAACTTCCTAGTATTCTTAAATCCATCCAATTGTAATGTCTTCCTTCCTTCTATTGGCACCAAACTAGGACATGATTACTCAGACTCATCATGGAGTTTCCATTGATCCATATTTCCAACATCATACCTCCTTTATATCCAATGGTAACTCATCTCTTCATCCTCATGGGATATCCCTCATACCGAGATAAAAACTTATACTTATGAAGTCCATATTCCCCTTCGTGGAACATCATTATCCGTTCCAGGGTCAAGCGTCCTTACAGGGGAATATTGGCCATCTCTGTATGGCACTTCTTCAACTGGGAAACGTGAAACACATCATGAATTCCTGACAATCCTTCGGGTGACTCCAACTTGTTGTCCACTTCTCCCATATGCTCCAAAACTCGGTATGGTCCTATAAATCTCGGGGCTAACTTTCCCTTAACTCCAAATCGTTTAACTCCTCGCAGAGGGGCACACGAAGACATGCTCTATCTCCAATTTCATAGACTACCTCCTTGAGTTTTTTAGTCTACATAACTCTTCTGCCTGGACTGAGTTACCTTCAGTCTGTCTCGAATCAACTTAACATTCTCTTCTGACTCCTTGATCACATTTGGTCCAAACAACTGATGGTCTCCAACTTCATCCCACATACTCTTGGGGCATCACACATATTGAGACAAAACTTGTATTCATTTTGTCCGAAATCCACTCAGTGGAGTATCCTTATCTTTTCCAGGGGTCAAGGGTTCTTACAGGGTACTACCACCCTTAAAATGCACAAATCTTCCATAGACCATATTTCTCTTATCCTAAAAAATGGTCAAAATCCTTCTTCATAGAGTAACAACTCATAAAATCCCTATCAGTACCAATGATGCTAACTTTATTTATTCTCTAATGATTACAATCTCTCGCTCTTCCATTACATGTCTCAACTCAATCACCTTGATACAAAAGAGTTGTTCTCCCTTCTACTACTATACTTCTCACAGACTCAACTATTTATCACAAGTCTCCTTCTCCTTGGGGCATTCTCTAGCAAAGTGCCGTGCTCCATTACAACTAAAACATATTACTTCTGACAAGTATCGAGGTTTCCTTTTTGGGCAACTGTTGAGGTAGTGCCCTGACTCCTTGCACCTGTAACAGGTGATATGACTCAGGTCCTTCCTGGAATCCAATCTGCTTCTCTTCCTGGACCTTTCCATGCCAATCATGGCTTCTATTTCCTGTCGGTCATATTCTACTTCCTCTGTCGGGAATTCTACTAGATCCCCATTCAAACAATTTTGGGAGATGTGTCCTTTTTCTCCACATGAATAGCAAGACTTAGTGAAGGGTTTACTCGGGTCTTCTTTAGGTGTGTCCTCCATCTCTTCCTTCATCACGGGTTCTTCTAAAATTTCCATAAGGGCTCCTTTCATTACTTCTTTCTTCTGTTGTATGGTTCTTCGTACCATGGGGTAAATGTGACACCGAGCAGGATAGTGGGTAGTCCCTTCACACAAGAAACAAGTAATCTGCCTAGTTGGGCATTCTTCAACTGGGTGACTTCCTTCACAATTAGTGCATTCATCCTTGTGTTCTTTATGGTATGTCCTATTTCTCCATAAATCTTGCATGCACAAGGTTTCTTCATATCCTTTCCATAAGGCTTCAACTTCTGGGACACAAGCCGAGACTTTGGCAGAGTCAACTTAAATTCTTTCCAAGTGGTTTACTCCTTGCCATCCATTGATGGTTTGGTACATCCTCCACCAAGTAGCAACACCTCTTTCAAAGCATTGAAGAGCATGCTGGGTCATATCATGTCCAACTATAGGGTTATTCTCCATGTGATCCTCCATGTTCTGAATCCATTGGTCCGTCTCCAATTGACTCATCGATCCAGAAAATATAAGCTCATCTCCATTCATCATCTATTGGGTCCATGGGTTTGGGGTGAGATAAGAGAGATAGAGAGGGATACACACAATGCAAACAACAGTTTTGAAAAGACATATTTTTGTTGTGGCTGTCGAAAAACATCAAACAAATGACAGCTCACAGTCGTCGCATCTAACATAGGTATATAACAGGGGTTTGGTCTTCTAAGGTCAATAAATCTTCAACGTCTCCAAACTCTTCAAGCCTTGTTCATGCCTCCAATGGCTTCTTCCGATCATGCTTGTCTCTCTCAAGTTCTTTTGCTAGATCATCTCTATTGACGTGAAGTCTCTCGTGACATTCTTTAATACTACGGAGTTGCATTTCAAACTTCTAGGTTTCAACATCCTTGGCATGAACCATGGTCTAGTTCCTGACGAATCTCCGATTTCTCGAGTTTTGCTCCTCCAGCTTGCTACTTCAGCTTCTTGGACCTAAGTTCTTCACGAAATGCTTCCTTGTCAAAATACGGCTTCATGGAGCTCCACCTTAAACTTCTTGATGTACTACTCTAGATCCTAGTGATACACCAGCTAGGGCTAAAACTTCATCTTATGATAGGTGCTCCATCAGCCTTCTTCCATCAAATCCATTCTGAAGACATGCATCCTTAACTCAGCACGGTGACAATAGCATCAGCGGGCGATGACATCATGGACAACCGTGTTTCTGCTCTTGTCATTCCCATGAGCTATCATTCCATAGTTAATATCTCAAAACTTTGAGTTCTCATGCTCGTTGTTTCAGTCTTTCTCCGATACACCTTGATCTCGGGTATTGACAACTTCCATAGTCTGCCAAGTTCCATAAGGGTTGCCTTCCTAGGTCACACAAATCTGGAAATTCTTCAGAGCCTCCAATTTTCCTAGTCTTCAGAGTCTTCAACAGTTTGTAGTTTCCATTATCATAATGTATGGTAAAATCCTCTTCATTCCGAATGGTCTCGGTTGTCCGATATCTCGTACATCTTGGAGTGGTCTCATTAGTCGAATCTTCGTGGGGTCAAAAGGGAAAAGGGGGTATGGTCTCACTAAAAGGGGATATTTGAATAAGCTCAGAAGAGAAGAGAGGTAAAAGACCCTTTTGAAGAGTAAAGTTTTAGAGAAAAATCTTTGCTATGGGCTTGCCAGTTTCTAGGGTCACGTCCTACACTCAACATGTGCTCTGATACCATCTTGTAGCGACCCGATCCGAATGGGTCAAGTCTCTGTGCTTAAGTGTCATCCCTGGATCGGTATGCTGACACACACATTACTCGAGGATTTATAACAGAGGTAAATCACATGTATAAAATAACGTAAATACTATTACCTCAATCCAAAATAGCGGAAGCAACAAGGTTGTGGATTCCCATCAACACCAACGGCAAAGTTGAGTGTAGAATCGTAACCCTAACGTATCACTTACTCGTCGTAAGAAACCTGCAACATGAGACGTTGCAGCCCGAAACGGGTCAGTACATTGAATGTACTGGCAAATTCACACCATAGAGAAAATGATGAACAATGGCTATCACTATATGCATATATGGCTGGTGGAAAAGCTCTATGGTTATAATGTTTTTGCGAAAAGCCAATTTTTCCCTACTGCAAAGGAATAAATTTATTTAACTATCATGGTGGTTGTTAAACATTGAGAATGGTTGACAGCATTCTCAATCCCAATTAAGCATCATCATTAAAACCCAACAAAGTTAATTAAAGTAACGTGATGAGATCAACAGGATAATCCAAGAACTAGATACTCAAGATGTCCATAACCGGGGACACGGCTAATCATGATTAGTTTGTACACTCTGCAGAGGTTTGCGCACATTTCCCCACAAGACTCGATCGCCTCCGTTGGATTTCTCGCACTACATGGTGTTTGAGAAACGGATGACCGAGACACAGTCTTTCAGAAGCGCTAGCACCTTACGATGGATAGACCGGTACACCTACTTTCCCCTACATCTGCTAGTCTACCCTGTAAGAGTTCGCACGACTTAATCAACTATGCCAGAGCCCATAATGGCTTGTGGCTGCACACGGAAGTTTCTAGCATGAATAATCTTATGATCCCTTTGAGCCTGGGTGGCAGACCGTAGGATGATCACACGGTATATTCCCGGGATCTCCTAGGACAACACTGGTATTTCCCCAGGTGTCCGGGCAAGTCCACTGGTATATCCCCAGGGTGCCCCTAGCAATCCACCCAGATGTGTATTTAAGTTGCCACCTTAAGTTGAACCATTAAATACCAATCTCACATCTGTCATGGATTTCACTCATACCCAAACCACGTCTACGAGCATAGCATAACAATATAAGCAACACATAGAAGTAACTCCCAAGGGTTTGATAGTAACAGGGCAATAGGTTCCTACCTCAGTAACTACTTCCCAATACCCCCATGTTATCAATCCTACTCATGCAATGTTTGATGGTGAAACTAATGCATAAAAACTGGGTATGAAAGGGATATGATCAAAGTGTGAACCTGCCTGCAATGTTGATGAAGATGATTCGCACTCATAACTCTTGATAGATCTACTCGTCACACTCCGGTCAATCTATCGTAATCAAGCAATAGTAACCACACATAAGCAATCACTCAAAAGATCGGAAAGATCGAAGAAGTCGATTCGGAAAACAAAAAAAAGCAAGCAATTAACTCTTGCAACATAAAACAATTTCTAACAGTACCAAAATTATGTGAATTTGGCCTTATTAGAATGTTTAGGTCAAGAGCTTCGATTTGGAAAAAGAATCAACTTAAACGAAGCTACGAAACTCAAGTTATGATCAAACGAAGTTTGAATTCAAATCTGATCTAATTCAAATTTTAAACTTTTCAAAAACATGCTTGGGTTGGATTACTGGATAGAGGAGATCATAACGAAGACGTGGGCGTTGGTTTCGTTGGATTTGGACTAACGGGTAAAAAGTTATAGTCATTTGAAAATCAGGGACTAATCTGTAAATAAAATCTTCACGGATAGGTCCCTGGCCGAAATTAACAGAAAAAGGAAAACACTAAATAACAAACGTTCACTAACTAGTTCTAAATAGAGAACATTCTCTAAATAGATCTAACTAAAAAACTAAACCAGTTTTTTTTAAACGAAAACCGAATCTAAAGAAAAAAAAACCTAAAAAGAAAATCGGGTCGGTTTGTACCGGTTCGGGGCGGTTTTCCGTCGGAAAACCGACGGCGGATCTCCGGCGGCTTTCCGCGGGGGCGAGCGTCGGCGAGGAGCGAGGGCGAGGCGGCGCGTGGCGAGGCAGCGGAGGGGCGCGGCGCGGGATGCTCCGGCGTGCGGCGCGGCAGTGGATCGGCGGGGGCGGCACGGGCTAAGCAGCGGCGGCGGTGTCCGGCGATGGCGGCGGTTGCGGCGGCGAGAGGCGGGGAGGAAAGGGGCGGCGGTGATGCGAAAAGGAGAGGGGGGGTCCCGGGCAGCGGCTTTATAGGAGGGGAGGCGAGGGCGGCTTGGGCGAGGGGCAATGGAGGCGGCGGTGGCGGCGCGGCGCCGGACTCCGGGAGGAGTCCTGGTCGGGGACGACGGGCGAGGCAGCGTGGAGCTGGGCCTTGGCCTGGCTGGGTGCTGGGCCGGCCCAGTCAGCGAGGGGATTTAAAAAAAACATTTTCCCGACAATTTAAATAATAAAACGAATTAAATGAAAATATTATATAGGCATATAATATATCCAAATTTTCAGGAAAAGATTTTCTACGACATGAACATTATTCTAGCATTAAATAAAATACACACCAATTCTAATAATTCAAAGAGTGCTACTGGTCTAATAGAATCCAACAAAAATCATTTTAAAAATTCCAAAATGATTTCAAATAAATTTTTCTCCAATTTTCTATTGTAGGGAATCATGTTACCCTAATTTCCATGTATTTTATTTTTGGAGAAAAATAATTTGAATAAAACTCAAATAACTCCAAATTGAAAATAAATTCAAAAGAACTTTGAATTTAATTCTTTGAAACTCCCAACTCATATTTCATATGTTTTGAAGAAGTCATTTTATCTTCGCTCATGAAAATCATTGAGCTGCATGAAGTTTATGAATTGAAATATTTCCAAATGAAATTCAATTATTTTCAAATACCCTTTCATTTAGTTTAAATGGAAGAAGTCATATCATCTTCACTCAAGGGTTTTGTATTTGAAAAGAATTTGAATTCATGGAGATCAGAAAGCAAATATGAAAGTTTGGGAAAGTCCTTTTATTCCCTCTCATTTAACTTTCAAAAAGGATTCGGATTTCACTCAATTTCACGCAATCAATCAATTCTATCTATTTATTATAACATTCCAAAATTTAGAATTTTGGGATGTTACACAGGGGGAGTTTTGTTTTTGCAATTATTTTGATTTGATTTGCATAAAGCATGGGACTGGGCATCCCGGTGACCAACCCTTTTCTCGTGAGTGAGGAGCGGAGTCCACTCTTCTTGAGAATAACCCGCCTAACATGGAAGATATGGACAACCCTAGTTGATACATGAGCTATTCAAGCATACAAAATAGGATATTTATTTGAAGGTTTAGAGTTTGGCACATACAAATTTACTTGGAACGGCAGGTAGATACCGTATATGGGTAGGTATGGTGGACTCATATGGAATAACTTTGGGGTTTATGGAGTTGGATGCACAAGCAGGTTCCCGCTTAGTACATGTGAAGGCTAGAAAAAGACTGGGAAGCGACCAGCTAGAGAGTGACAACAGTCATGAACATGCATTAAAATTAATCAACACCGAATGCAAGCATGAGTAGGATATAATCTACCATGAACATAAATATCGTGAAGGCTATGTTGATTTTGTTTCAACTACATGTGTGAACATGTGCCAACTCAAGTCACTTAAATCATCCAAAGGTGGATACCACCCTATCATACCACATCACAACCATTTTAATAGCATGTTGGCATGCAAGGTAAACCATTATAAGCTCCTAGCTAATCAAGCACGGCACAAGAAACTATGATCTCTAGTTGTCATTGCAAACATGTTTATTCATAATAGGCTGAATCAAGAACGATGAACTAATCATATTTACAAAAACAAAAGAGGTCGAGTTCATACCAGCTTTTCTCATCTCAATAAGTCCATCATATATCGTCATAATTTCCTTTCACTTGCACGACCGAACGATGTGAATAATAATAATAGTGCGCGTGCATTGGACTAAGCTGGAATCTGCAAGCATTCAATAAACAGGAGAAGACAAGGCAATATGGGCTCTTTTGTCAGATCAACAATTATGCATATAAGAGCCACTTCAACAATTTAATCATGGTCTTCTCCTGTCGACCCCCAAAGAAAAGAAAAGAAATGAAACTATTTACACGTGAAAGCTCCCAACAAGCAAAAGAAGAACATGAAATCTTTTTGGGTTTTCTTTTTAATTACTACAAGCATGGAAATTAAAACTAGCTAAAAGCTCCAACTAATTTTTTTGTTTTTCTTAAGGTTTATTAAACACACAAGAAGAAATCATAAAAAGGAAATAAACTAGCATGGATGATACAATGAAAAAGTGTGAGCACCGACATCTAGCAATGAGTGTGTGAACATGAATGTAATGTCGGTGAGAAATACGTACTCCCCCAAGCTTAGGCTTTTGGCCTAAGTTGGTCTATGGCCACAGCTGGCCTGGCGGATATCCATAGTAATAGTTGGGGTCGTACTACGAAGAAGAAGACTCTGATTGCCACTGGTTGGCAATCATCTCCGGATCCCACTGGTAATTAGACTGTCATGTAGGATCAACTTGTGGTTCCGACTCTGGCTCTGTAGCTGATGTAGGGTTCCGGTAGGCATGAATATCCTCCGGCGAGACGAGGTACTGGCCTGCTGATAAATCAAACAAGGAAGGAGCAGGCAAGGTAATAGTCTCCGGATGACATTTATCAAAGAACAATTTGTATTTAAGCTCCCCTTCCCTATTCTTTATAATGAAATCATGCACTACCATACTCTTATAATCTAAATAAATACTAGGCAGCAATTTTTCTTCGTTTTCATAGTGCCTAATAGGTATGTTATAATGTGCAGCAAGGCATGAAGCATAGATACCACCAAAAATGGGGCCCTTTGTACGGTTCAGACTTAACCGTTTAGCAATAATACCGCCCATACTCATAGAATTATCATAGAATAAACCGTGGAACAAAATAATAATATCAGGAACACTAAGGTTTCCACAGTTTCCGCGACCAATTAAGCAACGACTAGCAAATATTGCAAAGTAGCGTAAAACAGGAAAATGTATGCTAGTGATTTGTGCATCAGAAACCTCCCTCGTTTCCCCTACAGTGATGGTATCAATAAACCCATCCACATCGCCACGGTGTGGTTCCTCTATTGTGCCCTCTAGTTTCATCCATCTCATGCTCATCAAAAGGAATCCACTAACAATGTTGATCAAGTCTTGTTAACGAACTCATTCCGAATAAAATGGAACCAGAGAAATTTCGAATAACACTATGTTACCTCAATGGGGATATGCACATCTACAACAATAAGAATATCATATTTCTTCTTGACAGTAGGAAGAGGAAATTCAAAACCTCAAAAAATAATTGATGGAATTTTTCCAATAGAGTTGATACTGTGGACTTGAGGTTGTTTCCTCGGAAAGTGTACCGTATGCTCATTACCATTAACATGAAAAGTGACATTGCCTTTGGTGCAATCAATAACAGCCCCTCTAGTATTCAAAAAGGGTCTTCCAAGAATAATAGACATACTATCATCCTCGGGAATATCAAGAATAACAAAGTCCGTTAAAATAGTAACGTTTGCAACCACAACAGGCACATCCTCACAAATACCGACAGGTATAGCAGTTGATCTATCAGCCATTTGCAAAGATATTTCAGTAGGTGTCAACTTATTCAAATCAAGTCTACGATATAAAGAGAGATGCATAACACTAACACCGACTCCAAGATCACATAAAGAAGTTTTAACATAGTTTCTTTTAATGGAGCATGGTATAGTGGGTACTCCTGGATCTCCAAGTTTCTTAGGCATTCCACCCTTAAAAGTATAATTAGCAAGCATGGTGGAAATTTCAGCTTCCGGTATCTTTCTTTTATTAGTAACAATTTCTTTCATGTACTCAGCATAAGGATTCATTTTAAGCATATCAGTTAATCGCATACGCAAAAAGATAGGTCTAATCATTTTAGCAAAGCGCTCAAAATCCTCATCTTCCTTTTTCTTGGATGGTTTGGGAGGAAAAGGCATGGGTTTCTGAACCCAAGGCTCTCTTTCCTTTCCGTGTTTCCTAGCAACAAAGTCTTTCCTATCATAACATTGATTCTTTGATTGTGGGTTATCAAGATCAACAGCAGGTTCAATTTCTATATCATTATCATTTCTAGGTTGAGCATCATCATGAACATCATTATTAACATTATCACTAGTTTCAGGTTCATTACCAGATTGTGTTTCAGCATCAGAAATAGAAATATCATTTGGATTCTCAGGTGTTTCAGCAATAGGTTCACTAGAAGCATGCAAAGTCCTATCATTTTTCTTTTTCTTCCTTTTAGAAGGACTAGGTGCATCTATATTATTTCTCTGAGAATCTTGCTCAAGTCTCTTAGGGTGGCCTTCAGGATACAAAGGTTCCTGAGTCATTCTACCAGTTCTAGTAGCCACTCTAACAGCATAATCATTATTCTTACTATTCAATTCATTGAGCAAATCATTTTGAGCTTTAAGTACTTGTTCTACTTGAGTGGTAACCATAGAAGCATGTTTACTAATAAGTTTAAGTTCACCTTTAACATTAGCCATACAATCACCCAAGTGTTCAAGCATATTTGATTTGTATTTCAATTGTCTACCAAAATAAGCATTAAAATCTTCTTGCTTCACCATAAATTTATCAAACTCATCTAATCATGGACTAGCAAACTTAGTAAATGAGATTTCAGCTTTATCATATCTATAGAGAGAATTTACCTTTACTACCCGTGTCGGGTTATCAAGACCATGTATTTCTTCAATAGGTAACGGATTAAGATCATATGTTTCTTCAACAGGCGGTAAATTAAGACCGTGTATTTCTTCAATAGGAGGTAAATTCTTAACGTCTTCAGCTTTAGTAACTTTTTCTTTCATAGATTAATTTGCCTCTTGCATATCTTCAGGACTGAGAAATAGAACACCTCTTTTCTTCGGAGTTGGTTTAGGAATAGGCTCAGGAAGTGTCCAATTATTTTCATTTGTCAACATATTATTCAATAGAATTTCAGCTTCATTCAGTGTTCTTTCCCTGAAAACAGAACCAACACAACTATCCAGGTAATCTCTGGAAGCATCGGTTAGTCCATTATAAAAGATATCAAGTATTTCATTTTTTGTAAGAGGATGATCAGGCAAAGCATTAAGTAATTGGAGAAGCCTCCCCCAAGCTTGTGGGAGACTCTCTTCTTCAATTTGCACAAAATTATATATATCCCTCAAAGAAGCTTGTTTCTTATGAGCAGGGAAATATTTAGCAGAGAAGTAATAAATCATATCCTGGGGACTACGCACACAACCAGGATCAAGAGAATTAAACCATATCTTAGCATCACCCTTTAATGAGAATGTAAATATTTTAAGGATATAAAAGTAGCAAGTTCTCTCATCATTAGTGAACAGGGTAGCTATATCATTTAATTTAGTAAGATGTGCCACAACAGTTTCAGATTCATAGCCATGAAAAGGATCAGATTCAACCAAAGTAATTATATCAGGATCAACCAAGAATTCATAATCCTTATCAGTAACACAGATAGGTGAAGTAGCAAAAGCAGGGCCAGGTTTCATTCTAGCATTAAGAGATTGCTGCTTCCATTTAGCTAATAACTTCTTAAGATCACTTCTACCATTACAAGCAAGAATAGCTCTAGCAGATTCTTCATCCAGAACATAACCCTTAGGCACAACAGGCAATTCATATTTATTAGGGGGAGAGTGTTCATCATCACTATCTTCAATATAATCAGTTTCAATAATTTCATTCTCTCTAACCCTAGCAAGTTGCTCATTAAGAAATTCACCAAGTGGCACAGTAGTGTCAAGCATAGAAGCAGTTTCATCATAAGTATCATGCATAGCAGAAGTGGCATCATTAATAACATGCGACATATCAGAATCAATAGCAGAAGCAGGTTTAGGTGTCGCAAGCTTACTCAAAACAGAAGGTGAATCAAGTGCAGAGCTAGATGGCAGTTCCTTACCTCCCCTCGTAGTTGAGGGATAAATCTTGGTTTTTGGATCTCTCAAGCTCTTCATAATGATAAGTAGATATAAATCCCAAGTGACTCAAAGAATAGAGCTATGCTCCCCGGCAACGGCGCCAGAAAATGGTCTTGATAACCCACAAGTATAGGGGATCACAACAGTTTTCGAGGGTAGAGTATTCAACCCAAATTTATTGATTCGACACAAGGGGAGCCAAAGAATATTCTCAAGTAATAGCAGCTGAGTTGTCAATTCAACCACACCTGGAAACTTAATATCTGCAGCAAAGTATTTAGTAGCAAAGTAATATGATAGTAGTGGTAACGGTAGCAAAAGGTAATGATAGCAAAAGTAATGTTTTTGGTATTTTGTAGTGATTGTAACAGTAGCAACGGAAAAGTAAATAAGCAAAGAACAATATATGGAAAGCTCGTAGGCAATGGATTGGTGATAGAGAATTATGCCGGATGCAGTTCATCATGTAGCAGTCATAACCTAGGATGACACAGAACTAGCTCCAATTCATCAATGTAATGTAGGCATGTATTCCGAATATAGTCATACATGCTTATGGAAAAGAACTTGCATGACATCTTTTGTCCTACCCTCCCGTGGTAGCGGGGTCCTAATGGAAACTAAGGGATATTAAGGCATCCTTTTAATAGAGTACCGGACCAAAGCATTAACACAAAGTGAATACATGAACTCCTCAAACTACGGTCATCACCGGTAAGTATCCCGATTATTGTCACTTCGGGGTTAACGGATCATAACACATAATAGGTGACTATAGACTTGCAAGATAGGATCAAGAACTCTCATATATTGATGAAAACATAATAGGTTCGGATCTGAAATCATGGCACTGGGGCTCTAGTGATAAGCATTAAGCATAGCAAAGTCACAGCAACATCAATCTCAAAACATAGTGGATACTAGGGTCAAACCCTAACAAAACTAACTCGATTACATGATAAATCTCATCCAACCCATCACCGTCCAGCAAGTCTACGATGGAATTACTCATGCACGGTGGAGAGAATCATGAAATTGGTGATGGAGGAAGGTTGATGATGACGATGGCGACAGATTCCCCTCTCCGGAGCCCCGAACAGACTCCAGATCAGCCCCCGAGAGGTTTTAGGGCTTGGCGGCGGCTCCATATCATAAAACGTGATGAATCCTTCTCTCTGATTTTTTCTCCCCGAAACCAAATATATAGAGTTGGAGTTGAGGTCAGAGGATCTCCAGGGGGCCCACGAGGTAGGGGCGCGCCGGGGGGGGGGGGGCAGGCGCCCCCACCCTCATGGCTAGGGTGTGGGCCCCTGGTCTTCATCTTTTGCAAGGATTTTTTATTATTTCCAACTAGACGTTCCATGAAGTTTCAGGTCATTCCGAGAACTTTTGTTTCTGCACATAAATAACACCATGGCAATTCTGCTAAAAACAGCGTCAGTCCGAGTTAGTTCCATTCAAATCATGCAAGTTAGAGTCCAAAACAAGGGCAAAACTGTTTGGAAAAGTAGATACGACGGAGACGTATCAGGCTCCGACAAGCTCCGGCTGAGTCGAGGCCACCGGCGGGCTCGTGGACGCCTGGCGCCTCCGTTCAGACGGATTACGGCCGCCGGGGAGGCGCGGGGGGGGGGGAGGTGAGGGGCGGCGACAGGAGGAGGACAGGGATGGGCGGGCGGTGGTGGTCTCCGGCGATACGGCCGTCTCTGGCGAGGGGCAAGTGGATGGGGCGAACCGCGGGGATGTGGGGAGTGTAGTGGAGGTGGTAGGACAACTAGGGGAGGCTCGGTTTTGCCATGGTAGCTCAAACTCTGACGATGGCTGAGGACGAATGGCGAACTCTGGCGAGACATGGCGATTCTGGTGAGCAAATGAAGCAAGGGGGGAGTGGATGAGGTGCGGGGGACCTCGGGGCACTCCTATATAGCCGCGGGGAAGACTCTAGAGCATCATGGGCAAGCTCAAGCCGAGCTCTAATGGAGGACAGGAGCCGGACGCGTCACAGGCACAGCTCTAGCGGTGCATTCATGGCAAACCAGGAGGGGGCCCGGGCGTGGGATGACGCAGATGAGCACGGCGGAGCTCCTGGACAAGGTTGGACATCGTGACGACGAGGGAGGGGACGGGAACAGTAGCCGAAACGAGCCAGAGCTCGCAATTAGCCATGACGCAAGCGTGATCACCACGGGCACGGGTGCAAGCGGCGCGTTCTGGCCGGGCCGACCATGTATGGCGTGTAGTACCTCCAAGGTAGGTTATAACTGAGGTGATGAAGCAACCAGGGGCACTGTGGTTAGGTGGTAATGATCCTCTAAAGTTTGCTGTTGCAAATTTAATTAGGTCACTATGATCCATAGGGAGATGCTAAGGGCTAAACATGATGTCTGGGGTGTTTAGTGTAGGAAGGACTATGATCCTGTGAAGTTAGAGGGGAAATGGACCAAGATTTATCATGGTTGCTTAACAACTGCATAATCTGGTCCAGAATCAAGATCGCGAAGGTGCACTCACTGGATCATAATAGTTGATTGGAGTGAGCTGAAAATGGGCATGGCCCAATTACTTGAAGAAATGAAGATGCTCAAAAAGTTTCAGGCCATTTGGATTAGCCAAACTAGCACATACTTCATATAGCTTCTCCCTAGGCAGAAACTTGGAAAAATTGGACAGGGCAAATGGATTAATGAATTGAGCTAAAACTTGGTGGAGAGAGTTGATATGGATAGGAGAACGTCCTGGCAAATTTTCAGCTTAAATGAAGCAATATAAAATATGGTTGCTTCACAAACTGAAAATCTGACCAGAAACTAAGATTTGGAGATGGGCTCAAATAGAGTGATGACATGACCCAAATCTTGAGGAGAGTGATGATTTGATCATATGAAGGACCTTGCAAAATTTCAACTCATTTGGATATGCCTAGCTAGTATTTCCTTCACAAAGGCTTCCCTCAGACAGGAACTTTGGAAAATTGCTCAGGAATATTTACTAGGCAAATTGAGTTTAATTTTGGCATGGGGCAATTATATCGATAGGAAAAGATTTTGAAAATTTTTGGGGTCAATAAAGCAAAGATAAATAGCACTTTATTCACAAAGTGCCATTTAGGGAAGAATAGGAAAATAATTATTTGAGGACTATTTTCGAACATGGCAATGATTTTTTTTCATATTTGAGGAAGATAGGACCCAAAAAATATGAGAATTATTCGGGGATTTATGGACTGATAGAAATATAGGGTGCTTCACAACCTAGGGTTTAAAGGGTTATTCCTTTAACAGAAAAGGAATATTCCCAAGAGAAAGAATATTGGATTAGGTCAAGGATGAAAATGACATGATCTTGGGATGATGATGAGGATAGCGAGCCACTATAAAACCTAGGAAGACATGATCTTCCCAAGTTTCAGAACCACATAGCCACAGAATAGCAAATCAAATCAATAAATCCAAGAAAATTATCAAAAAAAGAAAAGGGCAAAATCCACAGGACGAAAGTATTCGGACACCGGATGTGTTTCGGAGAGTATCGGGTACTTATCGGATCACCAGAAGGGGTTCCGGGCAACCCCGGCAAAAGATATGGGCCTTATGGGCCAAGAGAGAGAATGCACCAGCCACAAGGGGCTATGAAGGAAATATGCCCTAGAGGCAATAATAAATTTGTTATTTATATTTCCTTATATCATGATAAATGTTTATTATTCATGCTAGAATTGTATTAACTAGAAACTTAGTACATGTGTGAATACATAGACAAACAGAGTGTCCCTAGTATGCCTCTACTTGACTAGCTCGTTAATCAAAGATGGTTAAGTTTCCTGACCATAGACATGTGTTGTCATTTGATGAACGGGACCACATCATTAGAGAATGATGTGATGGACAAGACCCATCCGTTAGCTTAGCATAATGATCGTTTAGTTTTATTGCTATTACTTTCGTCATGACTTATACATGTTCCTCTAACTATGAGATTATGCAACTCCCGAATACCGGAGGAACACCTTGTGTGCTATCACACGTAACAACATAACTGGGTGATTATAAAGATGCTCTACAGGTGTCTCCGATGGTGTTTGTTGAGTTGGCATAGATCAAGATTAGGATTTGTCACTCCATGTATTGGAGAGGTATCTCTGGGCCCTCTCGGTAATGCACGTCACTATAGGCCTTGCAAGCAATGTGACTAATGAGTTAGTTGTGGGATGATGCATTACGAAACGAGTAATGAGACTTGCCGGTAACGAGATTGAACTAGGTATGATGATACCGACAATCGAATCTCGGGCAAGTAACATACCAATGACAAAGGGAATGACGTATGTTGTTATGCAGTTTGACCGATAAAGATCTTCGTAGAATATGTAGGAGCCAATATGAGCATCCAGGTTCCGCTATTGGTTATTGACCAGAGATGTGTCTCGTTCATGTCTACATAGTTCTCGAACCCATAGGGTCCGCACGCTTAACGTTCGATGACGATTTGTATTATGAGTTATGTGATTTGATGACCGAAGTTTGTTCGGAGTCCCGAATGAGATCACACACATGACGAGGAGTCTCGAAATGGTCGAGAGGTAAAGATACATACATTGGAAGGTTGCATTTGGATATCAGAATGGTTCCGAGTGGTTCAGGCATTTTTCCGGAGTACTGGGAGGTTACCGGAACCCCCCGGGAGAAGTATTGGGCCTATTGGGCCTTATTTGAGAAGAGGAGAAAGGCCACGTGAGAGGGGCGCCCCCTTGCCCAAACCAAATTGGACTAGGGGAGGGGGCCGACCCCCCTCTTTCCTTCTCCCTCTCTCTCCTTCCCCTTTTCCCTCTCCGGTGGAAGGAAGGAAGGGGGGCCGAATCCTACTTGGACTAGGAGTCCAAGTAGGACTCCCCCTTATGGTGCGCCGACCATCTCCTCCTCCCCCCTTTATATACGGAGGCGGGGGGCACCCAAAGGCACAGCTGACATCTACTAGCCGTGTGCGGTGCCCCCCTCCATAGTTTACCACCTCGGTCATATCATCATAGTGCTTAGGCGAGGCCCTGTGCCGGTAACTTCATCATCACCGTCGCCACGTCATCGTGCTGACGGAACTCTCCCTCATCCTCAACTGGATCAAGAGCTCGAGGGACATCATCGTGCTGAACGTGTGCAGAACACGGAGGTCCCTTACGTTTGGTACTTGGATCGGTTGGATCATGAAGGCGTTCGACTACATCAACCACGTTACTAAACGCTTCCGCTTTCGATCTACGAGGGTACGTGGACACACTCTCCCGTCTCATTGTTATGCATCTCCTAGATAGATCTTGCGTGATTGTAGGTATTTTTTTTTGAAATACCGCGTTCCCCAACAGTGGTATCAGAGCTAGGTCTATGCATAGATGTTATATGCACGAGTAGAACACAAAGAGTTGTGGGCGATAATAGTCATACTACTTACCACCAACATCTTACTTTGATTCGGCGGTATTGTTGGATGAAGTGGCCCAGACCGACATTACATGACCGCGTTCATGAGACTGGTTCTACCGACGTGCTTCGCACATAGGTGGCTGGCAGATGTCTATTTCTCCAACTTTAGTTGAATCGAGTTTGACTATGGCCGATACTTGTTCAAGGTTAAAACAACACACTTGACGAAAAATCGTTGTGATTTTTGATGCGTAGGTAAGAACGGTTCTTACTAGAAGCCCGCAGCAGCCACGTAAAACTTGCAACAACAAAGTAGAGGACGTCTAACTTATTTTTGCAGGGCATGTTGTGATGTGATATGGTCAAGACGTGATGACATATAAAGTGTTGTATGAGATGATCATGTTTTGTAAAAGTTACTGGCAACTGGCAGGAGCCTTATGGTTATCACTTTATTGTATGAAATGCAATTGCCATTTAATTGCTTTACTTTATCACTAAGCGGTAGTGATAGTCGTAGAAGCAATAGTTGGCGAGACTACAACGATGCTACGATGGAGATCAAGGTGTCAAGCCGGTGATAATGGAGATCATGACGGTGCTTTGGAGATGGAGATGAAAGGCACAAGATGATGATGGCTATATCATGTCACATATTTTGATTGCATGTGATGTTTATCCTTTATGCATCTTATTTTTCTTAGTACGGCGGTAGCATTATAAGATGACCCCTCACTAAATTTCAAGCTACAACTGTTCTCCCTGAGTATGCACCGTTGCTACAGTTCGTTGTGCCGAGACACCACTGTTGGGGAACGTAGCAGAATTTTAAAATTTTCTACGCATCACCAAGATCAATCTATGGAGTCATCTAGCAACAAGGGAGAGATGAGTGCATCTACATACACTTGTAGATCGCGCGCGAAAGCGTTCAAGAGAACGGAGTTGATGCAGTCGTACTCGTCGTGATCCAAATCACCGATGACCAAGTGCCGAAAGGACAACACCTCCGCGTTCAACACACGTACGGTTGGGAAGACGTCTCCTCCTTGATCCAGCAAGGGGGAAGGAGAGGTTGACGAAGATCCAACAGCACGACGGCGTGGTGGTGGATGCAGCAGGACCCCGGCAGGGCTTCGCGAAGCGCAAGCAGGGAGGAGAGGTGTTATGGAGGGAGAGGGAGGCGCCAAGAGCAAGGGTGCGGCTGTCCTCCCTCCCCCTCTATATATAGGGGCCTTGGGGGGGGGGGGGCGCCGGCCCTAGGAGATGCAATCTCCAAGGGGGCGGCGGCCAAGGGGTGCCCCCCCCCCCAAGCCAAGTGGGGGGCGCCCCCACCCCTAGGGTTTCCCAACCCTAGGCGCAGGGGAGGCCCAAGGGAGGCGCACCAACCCACCAGGGGCTGGTTCCCCTCCCACTTCAGCCCATGGGGCCCTCCGGGATAGGTGGCCCCACCCGGTGGACCCCCGGGACCCTTCCGGTGGTCCCGGTACATTACCGGCGACCCCCGAAACCTTCCCGATGGCCGAAACTGGACTTCCTGTATATAAATCTTTACCTCCGGACCATTCCGGAACTCCTCGTGACGTCTGGGATCTCATCCGGGACTCCGAACAACTTTCGGGTTACTGCATACTAATATCTCTACAACCCTAGCCTCACCGAACCTTAAGTGTGTAGACCCTACGGGTTCGGGAGACATGCAGACATGACCGAGATGACTCTCCGGTCAATAACCAACATCGGGATCTGGATACCCATGTTGGCTCCCACATGCTCCTCGATGATCTCATCGGATGAACCACGATTTCGAGGATTCAATCAATCCGTATACAATTCCCTTTGTCAATCGGTACGTTACTTGCCCGAGACTCGATCGTCGGTATCCCAATACCTCGTTCAATCTCGTTACCGGCAAGTCACTTTACTCGTACCATAATGCATGATCCCGTGATCAACCATTTGGTCACATTGAGCTCATTATGATGATGCATTACCGAGTGGGCCCAGAGATACCTCTCCGTCATACGGAGTGACAAATCCCAGTCTCAATTCATGCCAACCCAACAGATACTTTCGGAGATACCTGTAGTGTACCTTTATAGTCACCAAGTTACGTTGTGACGTTTGGCACACCCAAAGCACTCCTACGGTATCCGGGAGTTGCACAATCTCATGGTCTAAGCAAATGATACTTGACATTCGGAAAAGCTACAACAAACGAACTACACGATCTTTGAGCTATGCTTAGGATTGGGTCTTGTCCACCACATCATTCTCCTAATGATGTGATCCCGTTATCAATGACATCCAATGTCCATAGTCAGGAAACCATGACTATCTTTTGATCAATGAGCTAGTCAACTAGAGGCTCATTAGGGACGTGTTGTGGTCTATGTATTCACACATGTATTACGATTTCCGGATAACACAATTATAGCATGAATAATAGACAATTATCATGAACAAAGAAATATAATAATAACCATTTTATTATTGCCTCTAGGGCATATTTCCAACAGTCTCCCACTTGCACTAGAGTCAATAGTCTAGTTACATTGTGATGAATCGAACACCCATGCAGTTCTGGTGTTGATCATGTTTTGCTCTAGGGAGAGGTTTAGTCAATGGATCTGCCACATTCAGGTCCGTATGTACTTTACAAATCTCTATGTCTCCATTTTGAACACTTTCACGAATGGAGTTGAAGCGACGCTTGATATGACTGGTCTTCCTGTGAAACCTGGGCTCCTTGGCAAGGGCAATAGCTCCAGTGTTGTCATTGAAGAGAGTCATCGCGCCCGACGCATTGGGTATGACTCCTAGGTCGGTAATGAACTCCTTCACCCAGACTGCTTCTTGTGCTGCCTCTGAGGCTGCCATGTACTCCGCTTCACATGTAGATCCCGCCACAATGCTCTGCTTGCAACTGCACCAGCTTATTGCCCCACCATTCAAAATATACACGTATCCGGTTTGTGACTTAGAGTCATCCAGATCTGTGTCGAAGCTAACATCGACGTAACCCTTTACGACAAGCTCTTCGTCACCTCCATAAACGAGAAACATATCCTTAGTCCTTTTCAGGTACTTCAGGATATTCTTGACCGCTGTCCAGTGTTCCATGCCGGGATTACTTTGGTACCTTCCTACCAAACTTACGGCAAGGTTTACATCAGGTCTGGTACACAGCATAGCATACATGATAGACCCTATGGCCGAGGCATAGGGGACGACACTCATATTTTCTCTATCTTCTGTCGTGGCCGGGCATTGAGCCATGCTCAATCTCGTACCTTGCAATACAGAAAAGAACCCCTTCTTTGACTGATCCATTTTGAACTTCTTCAATATCTTGTCAAGGTACGTACTCTGTGAAAGACCAATGAGGCGTCTTGATCTATCTTTATAGATCTTGATGCCTAATATATAAGCAGCTTCTCCAAGATCCTTCATTGAAAAACACTTGTTCAAGTAGGCCTTTATGCTTTCCAAGAATTCTATATCATTTCCCATCAACAGTATGTCATCCACATACAATATGAGAAATGCTACAGAGCTCCCACTCACTTTCTTGTAAATGCAGGCTTCTCCATAAGTCTACGTAAACCCAAACACTTTGATCATCTCATCAAAACGAATGTTCCAACTCCGAGATGCTTGCACCAGCCCATAAATCGAGCGTTGGAGCTTGCACACCTTGTCAGCATTCTTAGGATCGACAAAACCTTCCGGATGCATCATATACAATTCCTCCTTAAGGAAACCATTAAGGAATGCCGTTTTGACGTCCATTTGCCATATCTCATAATCATAGAATGCGTCAATTGCCAACATGATTCGGACGGACTTCAGCTTCGCTACGGGTGAGAAAGTCTCATCGTAGTCAACCCCTTGAACTTGTCGATAACCCTTAGCGACAAGCCGAGCTTTATAGATGGTCACATTACCATCCGCGTCTGTCTTCTTCTTAAAGATCCATTTATTTTCTATGGCTCGCCGATCATCGGGCAAGTCAGTCAAAGTCCATACTTCATTTTCATACATGGATCCTATCTCGGATTTCATGGCTTCCAGCCATTTGTCAGAATCCGGGCCCGCCATCGCTTCTTCATAGTTCGAAGGTTCACCGTTGTCTAACAACATGATTTCCAAGATAGGGTTGCCGTACCACTCTGGTGTGGAACGTGTCCTCGTGGACCTACGAAGTTTAGTAGCAACTTGATCTGAAGTTTCATGATCATCATCATCAACTTCCTCTCTAGTCGGTGCAGGCGACTCAGGAACATTTTCTTGAGCTGCAACACTTACCGGTTCAAGAGGTAATACTTCATCAAGTTCTACTTTCCTCCCACTTATTTCTTTCGAGAGAAACTCTTTCTCTAGAAAGGACCCATTCTTGGCAACAAAGATCTTGCCTTCGGATCTGAGGTAGAAGGTATACCCAATAGTTTCTTTAGGGTATCCTATGAAGACGCATTTTTCCGATTTGCGTTCGAGCTTTTCAGGTTGAAGTTTCTTGACATAAGCATCGCATCCCCAAACTTTTAGAAACGACAGCTTAGGTTTCTTCCCAAACCACAATTCATACAGTGTCGTCTCAACAGATTTCGACGGAGACCTATTTAAAGTGAATGCGGCAGTCTCTAAAGCATAGCCCCAAAATGACAGCGGTAAATCAGTAAGAGACATCATAGATCGCACTATATCTAATAGAGTGCGATTACGTCGTTCGGACACACCATTACGCTGAGGTGTTCCAGGCGGCGTGAGTTGTGAAACTATTCCACATTTTCTTAAGTGTGTGCCAAATTCGTGACTCAAGTATTCTCCCCCACGATCTGATCGCAAGAACTTGATTTTCCTGTCACGTTGATTCTCAACCTCACTCTGAAATTCCTTTAACTTTTCAAAGGTCTCAGACTTGTGTTTCATTAAGTAGACAACCCATATCTACTCAAGTCATCAGTGAGGGTGAGAACATAACGATAGCCACCGCGAGCCTCAACACTCATTGGACCGCACACATCAGTATGTATGATTTCCAATAAGTTGGTTGCTCGCTCCATTGTTCCTAAGAACGGAGTCTTGGTCATTTTACCCATGAGGCATGGTTCGCACGTGTCAAATGATTCGTAATCAAGAGACTCTAAAAGTCCATCTACATGGAGCTTCTTCATGCGTTTGACACCTATGTGACCAAGGCGGCAGTGCCACAAGTATGTGGGACTATCATTATCAACCTTACATCTTTTGGTATTCACACTATGAATATGTGTGACATTACGCTCGAGATTCATTAAGAATAAACCATTCACCAACGGAGCATGACCATAAAACATATCTCTCATATAAATAGAACAACCATTATTCTCGGATTTAAATGAGTAGCCATCTCGAATTAAACGAGATCCTGATACAATGTTCATGCTCAAAGCTGGCACTAAATAACAATTATTGAGGTTTAAAACTAATCCCGCAGGTAAATGTAGAGGCAGCGTGCCAACGGCGATCACATCGACCTTGGAACCATTCCCGACGCGCATCGTCACCTCGTCCTTCGCCAGTCTCCGTTTATTCCGCAGCTTCTGCTTTGAGTTACAAATGTGAGCAACCGCACCGGTATCAAATACCTAGGAGCTACTACGAGTACTGGTAAGGTACACATCAATTACATGTATATCACATATACCTTTAGTGTTGCCGGCCTTCTTGTCCGCTAAGTATTTGGGGCAGTTCCGCTTCCAGTGACCACTTCCCTTGCAATAAAAACACTCAGTCTCGGGCTTGGGGTCCATTCTTTGGCTTCTTCCCGGCAGCTTGCTTACCGGGCGCGGCAACTCCCTTGCCGTCCTTCTTGAAGTTCTTTTTACCCTTGCCTTTCTTGAACTTAGTGGTTTTATTCACCATCAACACTTGATGTTCCTTTTTGATTTCCACCTCCGCTGATTTCAGCATTGAATACACCTCGGGAATGGTCTTTTCCATTCCCTGCATATTGAAGTTCATCACAAAGCTCTTGTAGCTCGGTGGAAGCGACTGAAGGATTCTGTCAATGACCGCGTCATCCGGGAGATTAACTCCCAGCTGAGTCAAGCGGTTATGCAACCCAGGCATTTTGAGTATGTGCTCACTGACAGAACTATTTTCCTCCATCTTACAGCTGAAGAACTTGTCGGAGACTTCATATCTCTCGACCCGGGCATGAGCTTGAAAAACCATTTTCAGCTCTTCGAACATCTCATATGCTCCGTGTCTCTCAAAACGCTTTTGGAGCCCTGATAGCTGTAAAGCATGCCGCACTGAACGAGGGAGTAATCATCAGCGCGTGACTGCCAAGCGTTCATAACGTCTTGGTTCTCTGGGACAGGTGCGTCACCTAGCGGTGCTTCTAGGACATAATCTTTCTTGGCAGCTATGAGGATGATCCTCAGGTTCTGGACCCAGTCCGTATAGTTGCTGCCATCGTCTTTCAGCTTGGTTTTCTCTAGGAACGCGTTGAAGTTGAGGACAATGTGGGCCATTTGATCTACAAGACATATTGTAAAGATTTTAGACTAAGTTCATGATAATTAAGTTCATCTAATCAAATTATTCAATGAACTCCCACTCAGATAGACATCCCTCCAGTCATCTAAGTGAAACATGATCCGAGTTAACTAGGCCGTGTCCGATCATCACGTGAGACGGACTAGTCAACATCGGTGAACATCTTCATGTTGATCGTATCTTCTATACGACTCATGCTCGACCTTTCGGTCTTCTGTGTTCCGAGGCCATGTCTGTACATGCTAGGCTCATCAAGTCAACCTAAGTGTATTGCGTGTATACATGGCCAAACGGGCTGGCCCGGCACGGCCCGACCCGGCCCGCGCTAAACGTGCCTGGCATGGCCCGGCCCGCGATGGCACGAATACTAGCCGGGCCGTGCTATGCCAGCCCACGGGCAGGGGGTCGCAGCCCAGGCACGGCACGCAGCCCGCCCAGGCACGCCGGCCCGCTTGGCGCTAGCTGGCCTGCCTCACCGGGCGCTCGGCCGCTCGCAGTCGCCGCTCGCTGACTCGCTGCGCGCTGGTTGCCTCCTGTCTGGCTCGCTGCACGCCCATGGCCCACGCGGTGCTGCATCGCTGCAAGCTGCACGCCCACGCTACGCTGCATCGCTGCACCTACACCGCTGCACGCTACCTCGCTGCCACACTTCCCGCTACTATTGCTATATCTGGCCAAATACTAGCCGAGCGAGATGGGAAGTTTATACAGCAAAAAAATGTCGAAAAATATCAATTTTATAGAAAATTGCAAAAAATGTAGAGTATTATGTGGGATAAATCTAAAGTTTTATTAGTGCTTGCCTCATTAAAACCTTCCATCCCAAAGAAGTAAAAGAGTACAAGCTATGCTCTAGAAATACTAAAAGATTAAAAGAAGTAGAAATAAAAAGATTACAAGACTAGAATTGAACTAAAAAAAATTACAAGACTGGAACTGAACTAATTTGGATAGTTCATCCTTGCCCGACAACCGCGGCCAACTCGTCTCTCTTGATGTGTGATGCTTTGTGCCTAGTAAGGATGTTTACTGGACCGTGGCAGGCAATGCGCATCAACTTACCACATCTTTTGCACCGTGCTTTTAGCTCGGATTTTCTACCATCCATAACTACTTCAGCATCGTAGTAGTCCAGATTCTGGAGCCTCTCTCATCCATGTTTGTATTGTGTGTGTAAAATGAGATGCAGTTTGGGACTTTTGAGTGTGAGAAATGAGAACTTGAGAAGGGCCGGCATCCCTTTTTATAGGAAAAAGATGGCACGTTAGACACGCTAGGCATGTTAGGCACGTTAGACGGTTAGAGTATTATGTGGGACAAATCTAGAGTTTTATTAGCGCCCGCCTCATTAAAACCTTCCATCCCAAAGAAGTAAAAGAGTACAAGCCATGCTCTAGAAATACTAAAAGATTAAAAGATAGAGAAAGAAAAAATAATACAAATACTACAACTGACTAATGGGATCCTTTCAACCTTGCCCCGCAGCCGCAGCTATAGCCACCGCCTCGGCTGCCTTGACGTGTGTCGTCTTGTGCCTCATCAGGTGGCCGGTTCCAGCATACCTGCCATCATCTAGGTGCACGCTCAACATCTTACCGCATTCTTTGCACTTTGCAAAAAGCTTGGTGAGACCTTCGTCATTTGTAACGGATTCTTCATCGTAGTACCTCCAGATGGGACTAGGTTGTCTTCGAACAATGTTTTGAAGAGGAGCAGCCATGTTTGTGTGTGGAAAATGAGATGGAGTTTGAGTGTGAGAAATGAGAAAGTGGGCATCCCTTTTTATAGGAAAAAATGTCACGTTAGGCACGTTAGGCACGGCAGTAATAATGCATCACTGGGAAAAAATTAAGGCAATGTATCATCTGGGATAAATGTTGAGCTTTATTAGTTGCTGCCTCATTAAAACCTTCCATCCCTGGGAAGTAAAAGAGTACAAAGCCGTGCTCTAGAATTACAAAAGGGAAAGAAAACTACAAAAAGAGAAGAAAATTACAAAATGATAAGAAAATGACTACACTACAAGTCTTCGACTAATCTTCCGGGTCTTCTTCAAAGTTCATTTCTTCAAACATGGCAAGTAGTTCTGTGTTTTCTGCAGTGTGTTGCGCTCTCCTTCTTGATAACTCCCCATCTTTGACGGACATCAGTGTTCTCACCATATCAGGGGCGAGACTAGTTCTTCTCTCCTCAATTATTCTTCCATCAAGGTTGAAAGCAGACTCCGATGACACCGTAGAAACAGGCACCGATAACACATCACGTGCTAATATGGAGAGCACCGGAAACGTAAGCTTGTGTTCTTGCCACCACTGTAGTAAGTTGAAGTCTTCCTCACTATCTAAATCGTACATGACTTTGTCACTGTTGAGGTACTTCGCTAACTCCCCGCCACCTTGAAGCACAGATGTTGACGTGGAAGAGCTTCCGGCGGTTGAGGAGGATGAAGAACCAAAGATCTTGCTCCATGCTCCTCTCTTTTTACCTGCAGTAGGTGCTGGTGGAGGTCGTTGCATTCAAACTCCGGCATATTTTTCCTCATACTTAGCAAAAACTTCAAAAAGCTTCTCACGAGCCTTATTGAAGTCGTCAGTATAATCTGAACTTAGGGATGCAGATAGTACATTGAGTGCACTATGATACCCTTCAAATTTAGCTCTAGGATCCAAGATAAATGCAAATGCATACAACAGTGGAATTTGCTGCCAATATTTTAAATACTTGGTTTTCATGTCAGCAATAACATTAAGTAACAATGCATCCCCTTCATATGCTTCCAGATGACTAGCAATGTCTAATAGGGTATGCACCATCAAAGGAGATGTCGGGTAATAAACCCCAGACAAAGTAACTGTTGCATCATAGAACAACTCAAGAAATGCAGTCAATGCTGTAATAACATGCCAAGTTTCTTCGCTAATTAGAGGTTCAACCCCATAATTTGCATTAATAAAGCCATTGAACTGAACTCTGTCTCAGATAACTGCCTTAAGCATCAAATATGTAGAGTTCCATCTAACAGGCATGTCTGAATTATACTTATGAGGAACACACCCTATAGCAAGACAATATCTCTTATAGTTTGTAATTCGTTGAGTTGAATGCGAAAAATAAGATATTGCAATGCGTATGACTTCAACATGTGGTTCACATAAATGTAACGCACTTTTAGCAATAAGATTAATGATATGGCAAGCACAACATTGATGCATTAAAAAGGATGCAACATATATGGAGAATATAGGAGTCAGAGTATTCATTGCACTCGTGTTTGCTGAAGCATTATCCAAAGTTATTGAGAAAACCTTGTTGGCAAGATTAAAATCGTTCACAACTTTGAGTACAGCTTCAACAATGTTTGGACCACTATGTGCTACATCAATTAATTCAAATCCTATGACTCTTTTTTGTAGATGCCAATGTTCGTTAACATAATGAGTTACCACACTAATGTAGTCTTGCTTTGCCCGACCAGTCCAGATATCAGATGTTAACGACACTGAAAAAGTGCACATAGAAAATTCTTCTTTTATTTTCTCCTTACCAGTTTTGTATAGCTTTTTAATATCCCTACTTGTAGTTTGTCTAGAAACTGGTCTATAATTAGGATTATGACAAGTTTGAATATATTCTACGAAACCATCAGATTCACCAAAACCTAGTGGTAAATCATTAGAAGCAATAAGACGACATAGACCTTCTCGCTGAACATTAGCATCGTAGGTGAAATTGCGTACCGTACCGTCAGGGTTGAAGGAGAGCTGCATTTGCACAGCTGCCGAGCCCGACGCGCTCTTTTCATCCGCCTTGGCGTGGCTTTCCACATGCCTCTTCAGGTGGCCGGTTCCTCCCTTGGCTTCTCCGGTATACTCCTTCTTGCACCTTGCAACCACCCTCCGGACACCGTCCACCACGGAGATTTCTTCATCAAATTATTCCCACACCACGGAGGTTCTACGACGACCTCTTTGCTTTACACCAATGGTGGTGGAGGAACCCGTCCCACTACTCGAATTGGTGTGACCATCGGCTTCGGCACTTGGATCGGTATGGGGTTCAAGAGTGTGATGATCGGTATAGGCATGTTGCTCGGCTGGGGGAATGGTATAGGCATGTTGCTCGGGTGGGGGCATGGTAGTGTGATCGGTGCTACTAGGGTAGAGACTATACTCCATATCCCCAAGACCGAAATCGGAGAGTGGGAAGCTAGTATTGTCATGGTCATCCATGTTTGAGTGTGAGAAACATGTGGGCTGGGCAGCCCTATTTATAGCAAAAAATTGGTCATTTTTCGAACAAATTTGACCCTCTAATGATCAAATTTTCGAATATATGAATTTTCTTAAGTAAATACCCAAACCATATCCTAAATCACTCTAAACCAACCCCAACCTCCCTCTAAACCCCTCCCAACGGTCGCCTCGCCTGGGTATCGAGCCGAGCGAACCCCCCGCTCCCCCATCGATCGAGGACTGCACGTCTGGGCCCCGCTGCCCGCTGTGACGCTGCCCCCCTGACGCCTACCGACCCCCGCTGTCCCCATGACCCAGGCGCGTCGGCAGTCGGCCCGACAGGAAACCTCCCCCGCTCCCCCAACGATCGAGGCAGGCCAATCGTGCCGTGTCGTCGTGCTGCGTGCCGTGTCGTCGTGCTGCGTGCCGTGTCGTGCCACGGGCCGGCCCGCTAGTATTCGTGCCGTGCCGTGCTGGCACGCGGGCTTAGGGTCGCGGCCCAGGCATGGCCCAGTGCGTGCCTCGTGCCTGGCACGGCACGATTAGCCCCTGCCGGGCCTGGCCCGTCGCGTGCCGTGCCGCCGTGCTGCTGGCCGGCCCGAAAAAATCGGCCCGTTTGGCCAGATATAATTGCGTGTGTAAATCTGGCTTACACCCGTTGTATTCGAACGTTAGAATCTATCACAGCCGATCATCATGTGGTGCTTCAAAACAACGAACCTTCGCAACGGTGCACAGTTAGGAGGAACACTTTCTTGAAATTATTATGAGGGATCATCTTATTTAAGCTACCGTCGTTCTAAGCAAATAAGATGTAAAACATGATAAACATCACATGCAATCAAATAGTGACATGATATGGCCAATATTATTTGCTCCTTTTGATCTCCATTTTCGGGGCTCCATGATCATCGTTGTCACCGGCATGACACCATGATCTCCATCATCATGATCTCCATCATCGTGTCTTCTTGAAGTTGTCTCGTCATCTATTACTTCTACTACTATGGCTAACGCTTTAGCAATAAAGTAAAGTAATTACATGACGTTTATGTTGACACGCAGGTCATAAATAAATAAAGACAACTCCTATGGCTCCTGCCAGTTGTCATACTCATCGACATGCAAGTCGTGATTCCTATTACAAGAACATGATCAATCTCATACATCACATATATCATTCATCACATCCTTTTGGCCATATCACATCACACGGCACATGCTGCAAAAACAAGTTAGACGTCCTCTAATTGTTGTTGCAAGTTTTTACGTGGCTGTTATAGGTTTCTAGCAAGAACGTTTCTTACCTACGCCAAAACCACAACGTGATATGCCAATTTCTATTTACCCTTCATAAGGACCCTTTTCATCGAATCCGATCCGACTAAAGTGGGAGAGACAGACACCCGCCAGCCACCTTATGCAACTAGTGCATGTCAATCGGTGGAACCAGTCTCATGTAAGCATACATGTAAGGTCGGTCTGGGCCGCTTCATCCCACGATGCCGCCGAATCAAGATAAGACTAGTAACGGCAAGCAAATTGACAATATCCACACCCACAACTGCTTTGTGTTCTACTCGTGCATAGAAACTACGCATAGACCTAGCTCATGATGCCACTGTTGGGGAACGTAGCAGAATTTTAAAATTTTCTATGCATCACCAAGATCAATCTATGGAGTCATCTAGCAACGAGGGAGAGAGGAGTGCATCTACATACTCTTGTAGATCGTGCGCGGAAGCGTTCAATAGAACGGAGTTGATGGAGTCGTACCCGTCGTGATCCAAATCACCGATGACCAAGTGCCGAACGGACATCACCTCCGTGTTCAACACACGTACGGTTGGGAAGACGTCTCCTCCTTCTTGATCCAGCAAGGGGGAAGGAGAGGTTGATGAAGATCCAAAAACGACGGCGTGGTGGTGGATGCAGCAGGATCCCGGCAAGGCTTCGCCAAGCAAGCAGGGAGGAGAGGTGTTACGGAGGGAGAGGGAGGCGCCAAGAGCAAGGGTGCGGCTGCCCTCCCTCCCCCCTCTATATATAGGGGCCTTGGGGGGCGCCGGCCCTAGGAGATGCAATCTCCAAGGGGGCGGCGGCCAAGGGGTGGCTCCCCCCCCCAAGCCAAGTGGGGGGCGCCCCCACCCCTAGGGTTTCCCAACCCTAGGCGCAGGGGAGGCCCAAGGGGGGCGCACCAGCCCACTAGGGGCTGGTTCCCCTCCCACTTCAGCCCATGGGGCCCTTCGGGATAGGTGGCCCCACCCGGTGGACCCCCGGGACCCTTCCGGTGGTCCCGGTACATTACCGGCGACCCCCGAAACCTTCCCGATGGCCGAAACTGGACTTCCTATATATAAATCTTTACCTCCAGACCATTTCGAAACTCCTCGTGATGTCCGGGATCTCATCCGAGACTCCGAAAAACTTTCGGGTTACTGCATACTAATATCTCTACAACCCTAGCGTCATCGAACCTTAAGTGTGTAGACCCTACGGGTTCGGGAGACATGCAGACATGACCGAGGCGACTCTCCGGTCAATAACTAACAGCAGGATCTGGATACCCATGTTGGCTCCCACATGCCCCTCGATGATCTCATCGGATGAACCACGATGTCAAGGATTCAATCAATCCGTATACAATTCCCTTTGTCAATCGGTACGTTACTTGCCTGAGACTCGATCATCGGTATCCGAATACCTCGTTCAATCTCGTTACCGGCAAGTCACTTTACTCGTACCATAATGCATGATCCCGTGATCAACCACTTGGTCACATTGAGCTCATTATGATGATGCATTACCGAGTGGGCCCAGAGATACCTCTCCATCATACGGAGTGACAAATCCCAGTCTCGATTCGTGCCAACCCAACAGATACTTTCGGAGATACCTGTAGTGTACCTTTTGTTGGGGAACATAGTAATTTCAAATTTTTTCCTACGCACACGCAAGGTCATGGTGATGCATAGCAACGAGAGGGGAGAGTGTGATCTACGTACCCTTGTAGATCGACAACGGAATCATTAACTTGGTTGATGTAGTTGTACGTCTTCACGGCCCGACCGATCAAGCACCGAAACTATGGCACCTCCGAGTTCTAGCACACGTTCAGCTCGATGATGATCCTCGGACTCCGATCCAGCAAAGTGTCAGGGAAGAGTTCCGTCAGCACGACGGCGTGGTGACGATCTTGATGTACTACTGTTGCAGGGCTTCGCCTAAGCACCGCCACAATATTATCGAGGACTAGCATGAATAATAAACTTTTATCATGATATAATTCAATATGTTTCCGGTTAATACAATTCTAGCATGAATAATAAACTTTTATCATGATATAAGGAAATAAATAATAACTTTATTATTGCCTCTAGGGAATATTTCCTTCAGTCTCCCACTTGCACTAGAGTCAATAATCTAGATTACACAGTAATTATTCTAACACCCATGGAGCCTTGGTGCTGATCATGTTTTGCTCGTGGAAGAGGCTTAGTCAACGGGTCTGCAACATTCAGATCCGTATGTATCTTGCAAATCTCTATGTCTCCCACCTGGACTAGATCCCAGATGGAATTGAAGCGCCTCTTGATGTGCTTGGTTCTCTTGTGAAATCTGGATTCCTTCGCCAAGGCAATTGCACCAGTATTGTCACAAAAGATTTTCATTGGACCCGATGCACTAGGTATGACACCTAGATCGGATATGAACTCCTTCATCCAGACTCCTTCATTCGCTGCTTTCGAAGCAGCTATGTATTCTGCTTCACACGTAGATCCCGCCACGACGCTCTGTTTAGAACTGCACCAACTGACAGCTCCACCGTTTAATGTAAACACGTATCCGGTTTGCGATTTAGAATCGTCCGGATTAGTGTCGAAGCTTGCATCAACGTAACCGTTTACGATGAGCTCTTTGTCACCTCCATATACGAGAAACATATCCTTAGTCCTTTTCAGGTACTTCAGGATGTTCTTGACCGCTGTCTAGTGATCCACTCCTGGATTACTTTGGTACCTCCCTGCTAGACTTATGGCAAGGCACACATCAGGTCTGGTACACAACATTGCATACATGATAGAGCCTATGGCTGAAGCATAGGGAACATCTTTCATTTTCTCTCTATCTTATGCAGTGGTCGGGCATTGAGTCTGACTCAACTTCACACCTTGTAACACAGGCAAGAACCCTTTCTTTGCTTGATCCATTTTAAACTTCTTCAAAATCTTGTCAAGGTATGTACTTTGTGAAAGTCCAATTAAACGTCTTGATCTATCTCTATAGATCTTTATGCCTAATATGTAAGCAGCTTCACCGAGGTCTTTCATTGAAAAACTCTTATTCAAGTATCCCTTTATGTTATTCAAAAATACTATATCATTTCCAATCAGTAATATGTCATCCACATATAATATCAGAAATGCTATAGAGCTCCCACTCACTTTCTTGTAAATACAGGCTTCTCCAAAGGTCTGTATAAAACCAAATGCTTTGATCACACTATCAAAGCGTTTATTCCAACTCCGAGAGGCTTGCACCAGTCCATAAATGGATCGCTGGAGCTTGCACACTTTGTTAGCTCCCTTTGGATCGATAAAAACCTTCCGGTTGCATCATATACAACTCTTCTTCCAGAAATCCATTCAGGAATGCAGTTTTGACATCCATCTGCCAAATTTCATAATCATAAAATGCGGCAATTGCTAACATGATTCGGACAGACTTAAGCATCGCTACAGGTGAGAAGGTCTCATCGTAGTCAACCCCTTGAACTTGCTGAAACCCTTTTGCGACAAGTCGAGCTTTGTAGACAGTAATATTACCGTCGGCGTTAGTCTTCTTCTTGAAGATCCATTTATTCTCAATTGCTTGCCGATCATTGGGCAAGTCAACCAAAGTCCACACTTTGTTCTCATACATGGATCCCATCTCAGATTTCATGGCTTCAAGCCATTTTGCGGAATCTGGGCTTACCATCGCTTCTTCATAGTTCGTAGGTTCATCATGATCTAGTAGCATGATTTCCAGAACTGGATTACGGTACCACTCTGGCGTGGATCTCACTCTGGTTGATCGACGAGGTTCAGTAGTATCTTGTTCTGAAGTTTCATGATCATTATCATTAGCTTCCTCACTAATTGGTGTAGGTGTCACAGAAACAGTTTTCTGTGATGCACTACTTTCCAATAAGGGAGCAGGTACAGTTACCTCGTCAAGTTCTACTTTCCTCCCACTCACTTCTTTCGAGAGAAACTCCTTCTCCAGAAAGTTTCCGAACTTAGCAACAAAAGTCTTGCCTTCGGATCTGTGATAGAAGGTGTATCCAATAGTCTCCTTTGGATATCCTATGAAGACACATTTCTCCGATTTGGGTTCGAGCTTATCAGGTTGAAGCTTTTTCACATAAGCATCACAGCCCCAAACTTTCAGAAACGACAACTTTGGTTTCTTGCCAAACCATAGTTCATAAGGCATCATCTCAACGGATTTTTATGGTGCCCTATTTAACGTGAATGCGGCCGTCTCCAAAGCATAACCCCAAAACGATAGCGGTAAATCAGTAAGAGACATCATAGATTGCACCATATCTAGTAAAGTACGATTACGACGTTCGGACACACCATTACGCTGTGGTGTTCCGGATGGCGTGAGTTGCGAAACTATTCCGCATTGTTTCAAATGTACACCAAACTCGTAACTCAAATATTCTCCTCCACGATCAGATCGTAGAAACTTTATTTTCTTGTTACGATGATTTTCAACTTCACTCTGAAATTCTTTGAACTTTTCAAATGTTTCAGACTTATGTTTCATTAAGTAGATATATCCATATCTGCTTAAGTCATCTGTGAAGGTGAGAAAATAACGATATCTGCCATGAGCCTCAATATTCATCGGACCACATACATCAGTATGTATGATTTCCAACAAATCTGTTGCTCTCTCCATAGTACCGGAGAACGACATTTTAGTCATCTTGCCCATGAGGCACGGTTCGCAAGTACCAAGTGATTCATAATCAAGTGGTTCCAAAAGTCCATCAGTATGGAGTTTCTTCATGCGCTTTACACCGATATGACCTAAACGGCAGTGCCATAAATAAGTTGCACTATCATTATCAACTCTGCATCTTTTGGCTTCAACATTATGAATATGTGTGTCACTACTATCGAGATTCAATAAGAATAGACCATTCTTCAAGGGTGCATGACCATAAAAGATATTACTCATATAAATAGAACAACCATTATTCTCTGATTTAAATGAATAACCGTCTCGCATCAAACAAGATCCAGATATAATGTTCATGCTTAACGCTGGCACCAAATAACAATTATTTAGGTCTAATATTAATCCCGAAGGTAGATGTAGAGGTAGCGCGCCGACAGCGATCACATCGACTTTGGAACCGTTTCCCACGTGCATCGTCACCTCGTCCTTAGCCAATCTTCGCTTAATCCGTAGTCCCTGTTTCGATTTGCAAATATTAGCAACAGAACCAGTATCAAATACCCAGGTGCTACTGCGAGCATTAGTAAGGTACACATCAATAACATGTATATCACATATACCTTTGTTCACCTTGCCATCCTTCTTATCCGCCAAATACTTGGGGCAGTTCCGCTTCTAGTGACCAGTCTGCTTGCAGTAGAAGCACTCAGTTTCAGGCTTAGGTCCAGACTTGGGTTTCTTCTCTTGAGAAGCAACTTGCTTGTTGTTCTTCTTGAAGTTCCCCTTCTTCTTCCCTTTGCCCTTTTTCTTGAAACTAGTGGTCTTGTTGACCATCAACACTTGATGCTCCTTTTTGATTTCTACCTCCGCAGCTTTCAGCATTGCGAAGAGCTCGGGAATAGTCTTATTCATCCCTTGCATATTATAGTTCATCATGAAGCTCTTGTAGCTTGGTGGCAGTGATTGGAGAATTCTGTCAATGACGCAATCATCTGGAAGATTAACTCCCATTTGAATCAAGTGATTATTATACCCAGACATTTTGAGTATATGCTCACTGACAGAACTGTTCTCCTCCATCTTGCAGCTATAGAATTTATTGGAGACTTCATATCTCTCAATCCGGGCATTTGCTTGAAATATTAACTTCAACTCCTGGAACATCTCATATGCTCCATCACGTTCAAAACGTCGTTGAAGTCCCGGTTCTAAGCCGTAAAGCATGGCACACTGAACTATTGAGTAGTCATCAGCTTTGCTCTGCCAGACGTTCACAACATCTGGTGTTGCTCCAGCAGTAGGCCTGGCACCCAGCGGTGCTTCCAGGACGTAATTCTTCTGTGCAGCAATGAGGATAATCCTCAAGTTATGGACCCAGTCCATATAATTGCTACCATCATCTTTCAACTTTGCTTTCTCAAGGAACGCATTAAAATTCAACGGAACAATAGCACGGGCCATTTATCTACAATCATACATAAACAAGCAAGATACTATCAGGTTCTAAGTTCATGATAAATTTAGGTTCAATTAATCATATTACTTAAAGAACTCCCACTTAGATAGACATCCCTCTAATCCTCTAAGTGATTACGTGATCCAAATCAAATAAACCATGTCTGATCATCACGTGAGATGGAGTAGTTTCATTGGTGAACATCACTATGTTGATCATATCTACTATATGATTCACGCTTGACCTTTCGGTCTCCGTGTTCCGAGGCCATATCTGTATATGCTTGGCTCGTCAAGTATAACCTGAGTATTCCGCGTGTGCAACTGTTTTGCACCCGTTGTATTTGAACGTAGAGCCTATCACACCCAATCATCAAGTGGTGTCTCAGCACGAAGAAATTTCACAACGGTGCATACTCAGGGAGAACACTTCTTGATAATTTAGTGAGAGATCATCTTATAATGCTACCGTCAATCAAAGCAAGATAAGATGCATAAAAGATAAACATCACATGCAATCAATATAAGTGATATGATATGGCCATCATCATCTTGTGCTTGTGATCTCCATCTCCGAAGCACCGTCATGATCACCATCGTCACCGGCGCGACACCTTGATCTCCATCGTAGCATCGTTGTCGTCTCGCCAATCTTATGCTTCCACGACTATCGCTACCGCTTAGTGATAAAGTAAAGCATTACAACGCGATTGCATTGCATACAATAAAGCGACAACCATATGGCTCCTGCCAGTTGCCGATAACTCGGTTACAAAACATGATCATCTCATACAATAAAATTTAGCATCATGTCTTGACCATATCACATCACAACATGCCCTGCAAAAACAAGTTAGACGTCCTCTACTTTGTTGTTGCATGTTTTACGTGGCTGCTACGGGCTTAAGCAAGAACCAATCTTACCTACGCATCAAAACCACAACGATAGTTTGTCAAGTTGGTGCTGTTTTAACCTTCACAAGGACCGGGCGTAGCCACACTCGGTTCAACTAAAGTTGTAGAAACTGTCACCCGCAAGCCACCTATGTGCAAAGCACGTCGGGAGAACCGGTCTCGCGTAAGCGTACGCGTAATGTCGGTCCGGGCCGCTTCGTCCAACAATACCGCCGAACCAAAGTATGACATGCTGGTAAGCAGTATGACTTATATCGCCCACAACTCACTTGTGTTCTACTCGTGCATATAACATCAACATATAAAACCTGGCTCTGATACCACTGTTGGGGAACGTAGTAATTTCAAAAAAATTCCTACGCACACGCAAGATCATGGTGATGCATAGCAACGAGAGGGGAGAGTGTGATCTACGTACCCTTGTAGATCAACAACGGAAGCGTTAACTTGGTTGATGTAGTCGTACGTCTTCACGGCCCGACCGATCAAGCACCGAAACTACGGCACCTCCGAGTTCTAGCACACATTCAGCTCGATGACGATCCCCGGACTTCGATCCAACAAAGTGTCGGGGAAGAGTTCCGTCAGCACGATGGCGTGGTGACGATCTTGATGTACTACTGTTGCAGGGCTTCGCCTAAGCACCGCTACAATATTATCGAGGACTATGGTGGAAGGGGGCACCGCACGCGGCTAAGAATATGATCACATGGATCAACTTGTGTCTCTAGGGGGTGCCCCTGCCTCCGTATATAAAGGCTCAAGGGGGGGTGCGGCCGGCCAGGAGAGGCGCGCCACGAGGAGTCCTACTCCCTCCGGGAGTAGGACTCCCCCCTTTCCTAGTTGGAATAGGATTCGCGGAGGGGGGAAAAGAGGAGAGAGAGGAGGAAGGGGGGCCGGCCCCCTCTCCTTGTCCTATTCGGACCAAGGGGGGGAGGGGCGCGCGGCCCATCTCTGTCCAGCTCTCCTCTCTTCCACTAAGGCCCACTAAGGCCCATATACCTCCGGGGGGGGGGGGGTTCCGGTAAAATCCCGATTTCACCCGGAACACTTCCGATATCCAAACATAGGCTTCCAATATATCAATCTTTATGTCTCGACCATTTCGAGACTCCTCGTCATGTCCGTGATCACATCCGGGACTCTGAACAACCTTAGGTACATCAAAACGCATAAACTCATAATATAACTGTCATCGAAACCTTAAGCGTGCGGACCCTACGGGTTCGAGAACAATGTAGACATGACTGAGACACGTCTCCGGTCAATAACCAATAGCGGAACCTGGATGCTCATATTGGCTCCTACATATTCTACGAAGATCTTTTATCGGTCAGACCGCATAACAACATACGTTGTTCCCTTTGTCATCGGTATGTTACTTGCCCGAGATTCGATCGTCGGTATCCCATACCTAGTTCAATCTCGTTACCGGCAAGTCTCTTTACTCGTTCCGTAATACATCATCCCGCAACTAACTCATTAGTTGCAATGCTTGCAAGGCTTCAGTGATGTGCATTACCGAGAGGGCCCAGAGATACCTCTCCGACAATCGGAGTGACAAATCCTAATCTCGAAATATGCCAACCCAACATGTACCTTTGGAGACACCTGTAGAGCTCCTTTATAATCACCCAGTTACGTTGTGACGTTTGGTAGCACACAAAGTGTTCCTCTGGCAAACGGGAGTTGCATAATCTCATAGTCATAGGAACATGTATAAGTCATGAAGAAAGCAATAGCAACATACTAAACGATTGGGTGCTAAGCTAATGGAATGGGTCATGTCAATCAGATCATTCAACTAATGATGTGATCCCGTTAATCAAATAACAACTCTTTGTCCATGGTTAGCAAACATAACCATCTTTGATTAACGAGCTAGTCAAGTAGAGGCATACTAGTGACACTCTGTTTGTCTATGTATTCACACATGTATTATGTTTCCGGTTAATACAATTCTAGCATGAATAATAAACTTTTATCATGATATAAGGAAATAAATAATAACTTTATTATTGCCTCTGGGGCATATTTCCTTCACCTTTATAGTCACCCAGTTACGTTGTGACGTTTGGCACACCCAAAGCACTCCTACGGTATCCGGGAGTTGCACAATCTCATGGTCTAAGGAAATGATACTTGACATTCGGAAAAGCTACAGCAAACGAACTACACGATCTTTGAGCTATGCTTAGGATTGGGTCTTGTCCATCATATCATTCTCCTAATGATGTGACCCCGTTATCAATGACATCCAATGTCCATAGTCAGGAAACCATGACTATCTTTTGATCAACGAGCTAGTCAACTAGAGGCTCATTAGGGACGTGTTGTGGTCTATGTATTCACACATGTATTACAATTTCCGGATAACACAATTATAGCATGAATAATAGACAATTATCATGAACAAAGAAATATAATAATAACATTTTATTTTTGCCTCTAGGGCATATTTCCAACAACCACGTGATGATTGGGTGTTATAAGCTCTATGTTCAGATACAACGGGTGCAAGCCAGTTTTGCACATGCAGAATACTCGGGTTAAACTTGATGAGCCTAGCATATGCAGATATGGCCTCAGAACACTGAGACCAAAATGTAACGTGAATCATATAGTAGATATGATCAACATAGTGATGTCCACCATTGAAAACTACTCCATCTCACGTGATGATCGGACATGGTTTAGTTGGTATGGGTCACATGATCATTTAGATGACTAGAGGGATGTCTATCTAAGTGGGAGTTCTTAAGTAATATGATTAATTGAACTTTAATTTATCATGAACTTAGTACCTGATAGTATTTGCATGTCTATGTTGTTGTAGATCAATGGCCCATGCCACCGTTCCCTTGAATTTTAATGCGTTTCTAGATAAAGCTAAGTTGAAAGATTATGGTAGCAACTGCACGGACTAGGTCCGTAACTTGAGGATTATCCTCATTGCTGCACAGAAGAATTACGTCCTAGAAGCACCGCTAGGTGCAAGACCCGCCATAGGAGCAACTCCGGACATTATGAACGTCTGCAGAGCAAAGCTGATGACTACTCGATAGTTTAGTGCGCCATGCTTTACGGCTTAGAATCAGGACTTCAAAGATGTTTTGAATGTCATGGAGCATATGAGATGTTCCAAGAGTTGAAGTTAATATTTCAAGAAAATGCCCGAGTTGAGAGATATGAAGTCTCCAACAAGTTCTATAGCTGCAAAATGGAGGAGAATAGTTCGGTCAGTGAACACATACTCAGAATGTCTCGGTACCACAACCACTTGACTCAGCTGGGAGTTAATCTTCCTGATGATAGTGTCCTTGACAGAGTTCTTCAATCACCGCCACCAAGCTATAAAGGCTTTGTGATGAACTATAATATGCAAGGGATGGAAAAGACGATTCTCGAGCTCTTCACGATGCTAAAGGCTGCAGAGGTAGAAATCAAGAAGGAGCATCAAGTGTTGATGGTTAACAGGACCACTAGTTTCAAGAAAAAAAGGCAAAGGGAAGAAGGAGAACTTCAAGAAGAATGGCAAGCAAGTTGCTGCTCAAGTGAAGAAGCCCAAGTCTAGACTGTCGGATTTCGGGTTCCGGCAGACCCTTAAGGTTCGAACTCTGGGGTGCGCACGGAGATCTTTCCCCTACCGACTCGTGCTTCTATGGCTCGCAAGAAATCTAGGCTAGAAAGAAGAACACACAAGGGGAACGAGGTTTATACTGGTTCGGGCCACCGATGTGGTGTAATACCCTACTCCAGTGTGTGGTGTGGTGGATTGCCGCAGGGGCTGACGATGAACAATACATGGGGAAGAACGGCCTCGCGAGAGGTGTTCTTGAGCTGGTGTGGCATGTTCTACTTTTTCTGGGTCCCCCTCCCTCTATGGTGGCTAGTCCTACTTATAGAGGCCCTGGTCCTCTTCCCAAAATGCGAGCGGGAAGGGCGCCAACAATTGGCCATTTTGAAGGGGAACATCTAGTACAAGTTATCCTGACCAAAGGTGGTCTTCGGCTGCCAAAAGCACTGGTGATGACGCTGTCTTGGGCTCCACGATGACCTCCATCCTGCCGCTCTGCTGGTCTTGGTCTCATTGCACCGGAATGGTAACCTTTGCCCGATGCCTTGGACTGTGCTTGTTCCCTTTGCACCAAAGGGGAAACAAGGACACTGCACAGGCCAGTGCCCGCCTGGCGCCCGCCTGATCTCGATCGTCATGGCTTGCGTCATGGGCTCCTTGTGAGGCACCCCTGCCTTGATCTCTCCGCCTCCTCGCGAGCCTTCTTGATGAGGCTGCTCCTGAGGAAGCCTCCTGTCGTCTGCCTCGCAAGGCTTGGACCCTTGCGAGGGTCTTGAGCTTGAGCTGATGAAGCTGGGCCGCACTGGGCCCCCACTCGAGCCACGCCGCAGGCCGCAGGCAGGCAAGTCTGGGGATCCCCTTTCCCAGAACGCTGACAGTAGCCCCCGGGCCCAAGGCGCGCCCGGGCTGGGCCTAGCAGAGAAGCAAAGGGGCAAGCGCGAAGTGCCACGGGCCCCAATAGCCTGCGACCTTGGGCGCCGCGTGGCGACAAATTGGTCATGGGCATATGCGCTTCCCCACGACACCTCGGTAACCGCATGACTTGGCAAGTCCCTGCATGCAGAGAAATGGGTCATGATTACCTGCGATCGTGGTGGTCGGCGGTTGGCCTTCTCCAGCTATAATTACGGGACTGTTCGAGCCTCGCTAGCGTATCCCTTCCCGCTACTCCTTTTCTTATTCTTGGCCACTCGCCATTTCCATGGCTCCGCCGAAGAGATTCTCGGCCGCGGAGAAAGGAAAAGCTCGTCCGGCAGGGCCAGACTCCCAACCGACCAAGCGCGGCCGGGGCCGCTCTTGCAAGCACCCCGTGGTCCCCATAGTGGCTTCCCGTGGCCATGGAGGCGGTTCCCTGCGCGGTGGTGAGCGCCCGGTTGCCGATGGGAGGCATGCCGCGGCCGCGAGGCCCCCCAGGCCGCGCTTTTGCTCGGCGGAGGTGCTGCTGGAGTTCGTCGTGTGGTCGGCGGACCCGACCAGCACCTGGCTCCAGCTCCCCCGTTTCTTCGTAGGCGAACTACCGGCCGGCGCTCGGGGCGGCCTCTGGCTTCTGGCAGACGGTTGCTGCAGCAGGGCCTCCTGGGCTTTGCTGGAGGTCTCCGCTTCTAGGGATGCGGCCCTGACCCGCGGCTGGCACATGTTTGCCCATGCGCGCGGCCTGAGCCGGCGATGCATCCTGCACTTCAAATTCGATGGCGACACCACCCTCTATGTGAGGGTGTTCGGGGATGACGATTGCCGCGCTGGGTGCTGCCCCGAAGGTGATGACCGTGGCCTCCTGCCCAGCCCCGGTGCTGACCAGGATGAAGACGGCGGCAGGCGTGTAGGCGGCGGCGCTTGGGGCTCGCCAAGCTTTGGCAACTCCTTATCAGGCAGCAGCTCCTCCAGCGGTGGCTGCGATCAGCCCCCGTGCCGTCGCGCCCGCCTGGGTGAAGGTAGCGGGTCAGCCCGCCGTCGCACCCCGGTGAAGCGAGAGGAGGGATCCGCCTGAGCCCCCTGAGGTAGCTCGAGCTTTCGTCGCAAGTTGGTGCTGGGCAAACCGTGCCCATTTTGTTTTTCTTCTTTCCCTGCGCAAAAAAAGAAGGTGGTATAGGGCCCTACGGGGGCGTGTTAGAACTGTTGCTGTTAATCATTTTCTGCTTCCGCTATTTTTGCGTTATGTTTTTGCGCCGCGTGCCCATGTGCGGGAATTATTTAGCTTAGTAGGGCTTGACGCGGTCCTCGCCTCCCGAGGCTGATGCCTCACCGCGCGCTTCATGTCCTGCAAGGATTAGCAGGAGGAGTAGCCTTTGGTCTGGTTGCGAGGGCCATCGGCCCAGGTCCCGCGCTCGTGTCATGATGCCCGTGGGGCACGGATTGGGAGGGGTGCTCCTGCAGCGGACCCAGACAGGAAAGCTTCAAACGATCGGGGCAGAAAACACTCGCGAGGGCGCCCGTGAACCTCCCTCGCGAGATTTGCAAGAGAAAATGAGGCAAGTGAGTGAAAAGGACAAGGAATCACAAGCCTAGGACGGCAACGGTTCCAGTAAAACTTCAAACAGGAACGAACAAGCCAACTGCAGAAAGAAAATGAAAAAGCCGCGTCCGGCACCTATTCTAGTCTTCGACGTCTTCTCACTAGCGTGGAGCTAAGTGCTGCCACTGGGCGTGGGCGGGAGCCCCCGAGGCCCGAGGGCGGCACTCCGGAGACTCCGGGGCGTGTACAGCCCCGCTCATTATTACGTGAGAGTGTCACGGGCGGTGAGCTTCACAGGCATTGGCCTTCTTCACAGGCACCGGGCCTTTTCCAAAACGCGACAGCTTCACAGGCATTGGCCTTCTTCACAGGCACCGGGCCTTTTCCAAAACGCGTCAGCTTCACAGGCACTGGCCTTCTTCACAGGCACCGGGCCTTTTCCAAGACGCGGCAGCTTCACATGCATTGGCCTTCTTCACAGGCACCGGGCCTTTTCCAAAACACGACAGCTTCACAGGCATTGGCCTTCTTCACAGACACCGGGCCTTTCCCAAAATACGGCGGCTTCACAGGCATTGGCCTTCTTCACAGGCACCGGGCCTTTCCATAGGCGCTAGGCCTCGCTCAGGGATAGAACCTCCGGAGGTGTTGAATGTTCCATGCGTTCTGGACGGGTACTCCCTCCGGGGTCTCCAAGTGCGTGGAGCCAGGCCTGGAAACATGAACAACCTTGAATGGGCCCTCCCACATGGGAGAGAGCTTGTGCAGCCCCTCCCTGGAGAGAACCCGTCTGAGCACGAGGTCCCCTACCTCAAGAGTTCTGGGGCAGATGTCGCGGCAGTGGTATCGCCGCAGCGCCTGTTGATACCTTGCCGCTCATAGCGCGGCTTCTCGACGGCGTTCCTCCCCCAGCACGAGATCCGTCCCCCGCATGGCGTCCTGCTGCGTCTCGTCGAACGCCAGGACCCGCGCAGAGCGACACCTGACCTCGTGAGGGAGGATAGCTTCTGCTCCGTAGATGAGGAAGAACAGGGTCTCGCCAGTCGGCTTGGCCGCGGTTGTGCGGATAGACCACAACACGGACTGGAGCTCGTCGTACCAGCCCCTGCTGCAAGCCTCCAGCTTCTTCTTGAAGGTCCTGGCTTTGAGGCCCCTCAGGACCTCTGCGTTGGCTCGCTCGGCCTGGCCGTTGCTCCGGGGCTGCGCCACCGAGGTGTAGCATATCTGCGTTCCAAGGTTAGCACAGTGCGTTTTGAAGAGATTACTGGTGAATTGTGAACCGTTGTCAGTGATGATGCGGTTGGGCACCCCAAACCGGCTCACGAGACCCTTGATGAACTTGACTACGGAGCCTGCTGGGATGGTGCGGACAGCTTCAACCTCAGCCCACTTGGTGAACTTGTCCACAGCGACGTAGAGGTAGCGATAGCCCCCTGGCGCCCGAGGGAACGAGCCCAGAATGTCTAGCCCCCAAACTGTGAACGACCACGAGAGGGGTATAGTCTGTAGACCCCCCACCGGCTGTGTTGGAGATATGCCCTAGAGGCAATAATAAAATGGTTATTATTGTATTTCCTTGTTCATGATAATTGTCTATTGTTCATGCTATAATTGTATTATCCGGAAACCGTAATACATGTGTGAATACATAGACCACAACATGTCCCTAGTAAGCCTCTAGTTGACTAGCTCGTTGATCAATAGATGGTCATGCTTTCCTGATCATGGACATTGGATGTCATTGATAACGGGATCACATCATTAGGAGAATGATGTGATGGACAAGACCCAATCCTAATCCTAGCACAAGATCGTGTAGTTCGTATGCTAAAGCTTTTCTAATGTCAAGTATCATTTCCTTAGACCATGAGATTGTGCAGCTCCCGGATACCGTAGGAATGCTTTGGGTGTACCAAACGTCACAACGTAACTGGGTGGCTATAAAGGTGCACTATGGGTATCTCCGAAAGTGTCTGTTGGGTTGGCACGAATCAAGACTGGGATTTGTCACTCTGTGTAAACAGAGAGGTATCTCTGGGCCACTCGGTAGGACATCATCATAATGTGCAAAATGTGACCAAGGAGTTGATCACAGGATGATGTGTTACGGAATGAGTAAAGAGACTTGCCGGCAACGAGATTGAACAAGGTATCGGGATACCAACGATCGAATCTCGAGCAAGTACTATACCGGTAGACAAAGGGAATTGTATACGAGATTGACTGAATCCTTGACATCGTGGTTTATTCGATGAGATCATCATGGAACATGTGGGAGCCAACATGTGTATCCAGATCCCGCTATTGGTTATTGACCAGAGAGATGTCTCGGTCATGTCTGCATTATTCCCGAGCCCGTAGGGTCTACACACTTAAGGTTCGATGACGCTAGGGTTATAGGGAAAGTATGTATGCGGTTACCGAATGTTGTTCGGAGTCCCGGATGAGATCCCGGATGTCACGAGGAGTTCCGGAATGGTCCGGAGGTAAAGATTTATATATGGGAAGTCCCGTTTTGGTCACCGAAAAGGTTTCGGGTGCTATCGGTAATGTACCGGGACCAGCGGGAGGGTCCCGGGGGTCCACCAGGTGGGGCCACCAGCCCCAGAAGGCTGCGTGGGCCAAGTGTGGGAGGGGACCAGCCCCAGGTGGGCTGGTGCACCCCCCACCAAGGCCCAAGGCGCATGGAGAGTGGGAAGGGGGCAAACCGTAGGTCCAGATGGGCCTTAAGGCCCACCCTAGGGCGCCCCCCTCTCCTCTCCCCTTTGGCCGCCACCCTAGATGGCATCTAGGGATGCCGCCCCCTAGGGAGGGAACCCTAGAAGGGGGCGCAGCCCCTCCCCCCCCATATATACTTGAGGTATTGGGGGCTGCCCAACACATGATTTGATCTCCCTCTTGGCGCAGCCCCACCTCTCTCCCTCCTCGTCTCTCGTAGTGCTTGGCGAAGCCCTGCTGGAGTCCCGCGCTCCTCCACCACCACCACGCCGTCGTGCTGCTGCTGGACGGAGTCTTCCCCAACCTCTCCCTCTCTCCTTGCTGGATCAAGGTGCGGGAGACGTCACCGGGTTGTACGTGTGTTGAACGCGGAGGCGCCGTTGTTCGGCGCTTAGATCGGAATCGACCGCGATCTGAATCGCTGCGTATACGACTCCACCAACCGTGTTCTTGCAATGCTTCTGCTTAGCGATCTACAAGGGTATGCAGATGCACTCCCCTCCCCCTCGTTGCTAGCTTACTCCATAGATTGATCTTGGTGATGCGTAGAAAATTTTAAATTTCTGCTACAATCCCCAACAGTGGCATCATGAGCTAGGTCTATGCGTAGATTCTATGCATGAGTAGAACACAAAGTAGTTGTGGGCGATGATTTGTTCAATTTGCTTACCATTACTAGTATTATCTTGATTCGGCGGCATTGTGGGATGAAGTGGCCCGGACGACCTTACACGTACTCTTACGTGAGACAGGTTCCACCGACTGACATGCACTTGATGCATAAGGTGGCTAGCGGGTGTCTGTCTCTCCCACTTTAGTCGGATCGGATTCGATGAAAAGGGTCCTTATGAAGGGTAAATAGAAATTGGCATATCGCCGTTGTGGTTTTGCGTAGGTAAGAAACGTTCTTGCTAGAAACCCATAGCAGCCACGTAAAACATGCAACAACAATTAGAGGACGTCTAACTTGTTTTTGCAGGGTATGCTATGTGATGTGATATGGCCAAAAGGATGTGATGAATGATATATGTATGAGATTGATCATGTTCTTGTAATAGGAATCACGACTTGCATGTCGATGAGTATGACAACCGGCAGGAGCCATAGGAGTTGTCTTAATTTATTTATGACCTGCGTGTCAATGAAAATGCCATGTAATTACTTTACTTTATTGCTAACCGTTAGCCATAGTAGTAGAAGTAATAGTTGGCGAGGCAACTTCATGAAGACACGATGATGGAGATCATGGTGTCATGCCAGTGACGATGGTGTTCATGCCGCGCCTCGAAGATGGAGATCAAAGGCGCAAGATGATATTGGCCATATCATGTCACTTTATGATTTGCATGTGATGTTTGTCATGTTTACATCTTATTTGCTTAGAATGACGGTAGCATAAATAATACGATCCCTCACTAAAATTTCAAGAAAGTGTTCCCCCTAACTGTGCACCGTTGCTAAGGTCCATTGTTCCGAAGCACCACGTGATGATCGGGTGTGATAGGTTCTAACGTTCGCATACAACGGGTGTAAGCTAGATTTACACATGCAATACACTTAGGTTAACTTGATGAGCTTAGCATGTACAGACATGGCCTCGGAACACGGAAGACCGAAAGGTCGAACATGAGTCGTATAGTGGATACGATCAACATGAAGATGTTCACCGATGATGACTAGTCCATCTCACGTGATGATCGGACACGGCCTAGATGACTCGGATCATGTATCACTTAGATGACTAGAGGGATGTCTATCTAAGTGGGAGTTCATTGAATAATTTGATTAGATGAACTTAATTATCATGAACATTGTCAAAAGGTCTTTGCAAATTATGTCGTAGCTCACGCTTTGGTTCTACCGTTTTAGATATGTTCCTAGAGAAAATTTAGTCGAGAGTTGACAGTAGCAATTATGCGGACTGGGTCCGTGAACTGAGGATTGTCCTCATTGCTGCACAGAAGGGCTATGTCCTTAATGCACCGCTCAGTGCGTTGAACCTCGAGCGTCGTCTGTAGATGTTGGGAAACATCTAACATACACGTTTTGATGACTACGTGATAGTTCAGTGCGTAATACTAACGGTTTAGAATTGTGGCACCAAAGACGTTTTTGAAACGTCGCAGAACATATGAGATGTTCCAAAGACTGAAATTGGGATTTCAGACTAGTGCCCACATCAAGAGGTATGAGACCTTTGACAAGTTTCTTAAGCCTGCAAACTAAGGGAGAAAAGCTCAATCGTTGAGCATGTGCTCAGATTGTCTGAGTACTACAATCGCTTGAATCGAGTGGGAGTTAATCTTCCTGATGGGATAGTGATAGTTCTTCATAGTCACTGCAACCAAGTAGTCCAAAAAATAATATAAAAGTGGAAAATAAAGCCCAATATAGTCCAAAATAGTAGATAATATAGCATGGAGCAATCAAAAATTATAGATACATTGGGGACATATCAGTTGCCCTTTGAGAGTTATTCCTAGGCTGCGAGGCTCATTTCGAGCTGTGGAAGTGGTTATTTTGCCTCGTCCCTCGCACAGAGAAGGGGTCACTTTATCAAGTGGGCGGAGCCGAAATATGGCGCATCGCCGAAACCGGATACTTGTCCGGTACTTCGAATAAGACGTCCGAAGACTGGCCTTCGGAATGGTTTGATATGGAGGATGTCCCCCTTCCGGACCCTGTTCGGCGGGGTCTTCCTGAGTTCAACAATGCTCCTCCGAAGAAACGCCGAAGCTGGCGCCCACAGATCCCCTAGGAGGAAGACAACGGAGAAGTCCTTTACCTGATGAACCGGATTAAAGCGCTGGCTCAATCAGGATTGACAGTAATCGAGGTTATGTCAATATGCATAATGTGGGGAGTGCAACCACTTCAATATCGAGGGCACCCCCTGGGGTGTTTTAACGGGGAAGACGATGCCACCCATTGCAGGCATAAGGGACCGGACTCCGCTACTGCTTTAGCAAAAATTCTGTCTGAGTTGTTCAAGGGAGAGGAAGAGGAGTTCATCCGCATCAAGCCACGGGATGGATTCTCCATGTACAACCCTCCAAGCTGGGTGAGTTATATCTCCTTACTCCCATTCTTCCCGCATTTTTTGTCGTAGGTACTTACCTTGACATTTTACGGCAGGAACTGCGAAAAGCTGTAAGGGAGGTCAACAACCCATCTCCACAACCAGGGGACCCTGACCGGGCCCTCGGTCCCGGACTCAAAGAAGATCCGGACATATTCGTGGAGCTGATAGACAGGAAGTTCTATCAATTGAGCTGTGATGACGCCATGGTGGCCATTACGGCCGACTATCCCGGACTTCTCCCTGCGTCGCACATAAGAAAAACCAAAATCCAACTCCAAAAACTAGGATCCCCTTTTAGACACTTCTCCTACCATATACATATGGTGTTTTACAGGGAAGGCATTCGGGACGCCGTGCCGAACCCGCAGCAACTCGCCAACAAGAGGCACCGAGGCCGGGTAGGCCAAAAAGGAAGGTGGTCAGGACGGAGACGCCAGCGCAGAGGTATGACAAAAAACCCCACTCCGTGGTTGTCGTCTTTCTCAAAATGTAATGACGTCCATGTTTCTTTAATAGAAAAAACGCTCGCCGGAATATGTCCGGAGAGGTTGCCGATCACGCTTCCACCAGTCGGGCTCCAGGGCCGGACATAGAGGCGGAAGCCGACATAGGGCGGACGCTGGATACTCCTCCTACAAAGGATGTAGATAGACTGTCCGCTACAAATTCAGAAGTGGAGAGCGCCATGAATCATAGGAGTCACCGGGCCGTACTCCATGACGCTTGCTTCTCACCAGAGGCATTTCATGCCTTCAATTCTGGAGACGTGTACCTCCGTGCTGCTCAAAATGGTCTAGCCAGAGCCATGAACCAGTATTTAAGGGATGTACGGGTAAGTAAATCTGACAATTATATGTATCAGTAGCCCCTGAGACTTGAAACAGTTGACGCAACTGATTTAAGGATCAATATTTGTGCAGGTTCTTATGGAGAAGAATTCCCAACTGTCTCAAGAGCTGGACGAGTGTAGGGCCCAGCTGGAAGCCGCTGCTGCCACATTGAAGGAGTCCAAAAAGGGTCCTCCTAGTAACTCCTTTGTCTATTGCAAAGAATATCAGTACCAGGTAGTGTGCGGCGTATATGCACACCTAACAATAGATGTTGCAGGTGGCCCCGGAGTGAATCCGGAGGCCGTGGAGGCGGATACGACACGTGATGATCGACAGTGAAACGCTGGCGAGCGCGTGCTGACGTGAGTCAGGCAGGAGAAAAATGATCTCGAAGATGCCAATATCCGGCTGGGCATGGAACTGAAGGACGTCCGAGCCCAGCTTGCGGACTCCGTGAATGAGAATAAACGGCTTCAGTGCGGCATTTTTAGTAAGTGCTTGAACAAACTTTTTAAAGGAGTTTGGTGAAGAAGCCTGCTAACAGCGTTATATCGGCAGGTATGCTAACGGGTCGTCCCGCGGAGGAGATGCCTGGGTCCTCGGGTGATCTTCTGCCAGAGCTCTCACAACTGCACGAACAAGTTCGGCAGGTGATGCAGAGTATTGCCCAAGACTTGTGGCCGTCCGCGTCCCCGCCAGGAGGCATGGGGGAGCTTATAGAGAAGCTGAAGGGAGCACGACAACACTTCCGGTTATGGAAGATATCAGCCTGCCGACAAGGTGCACGAGAAGCCTGGGCTATGGTGAAGACACGATACACCAAGGCTGACCCAAACCACATGGCCGAGGTCAGACCTGTGGGGCCTGATGGGAAAGAGATCCCTGTCAGTTTAGTGTATGATCAAGTAGAGTTATCCGCAAAGTATTCCCAACAGGATTGTAGGCTAGACAGCCTGTTGGATGGTATAGAAGAAGAATTTAATCAGTCTTAGTGATTGTGTACTTCAAGTGACATATGTAATGTCCCTAGCCGGATTGTAAATCATTTGTCATGGCGGACCTTTTCGCTTTGACCTCTGGACCCGATAGTCCGGAGTGTATCCGAATACCCACCCGGTTATATAAAAACCGGGGTATGCATGGAAACCAGGCATAGGGGTCATAAGTCCTTGAACAGACAAGTATCCAACTAGTTATGTTATATTACATGGGTAGTAAGAAACATCTTCCAGGGAGAATAGTTCCGTTAAGGGTTCCTTTCCCTGGGTACGCATACCCTAATGTGCATGTCCAAACTGCGAGACGCAGTTTAAAAGCATCTGGGGGTGTGCAGTAATTTAAATGAAAGTCATCTTTTATTCACCGACCGAATATTCCCTTAAGAACACTAGCTTTAGGCTTCACCCAGTCTGAGGTACACATCTGGCTGACCCGGCAGTAACAATCGCAGAGGTGCTCCCCTTATACCCTAGCCGAATTAACGTGAACGTAGGACATAAACACAAGAGCCAGGCAACCCAGCTTGGCCAAAACTTAAGTCATATCAATGCATATAATGGCGAAAAGGGTACATGCGGAAGAATAACAGATCTGCGGGGCATGAAGCCCGGAAAAATAATTAGATTAAGCTTATGTATAGGAAGCCCCCAGGTATATTGAGCGCGGTTAGCGTGTCGAGATTGTGTAACCAAGACACGGGTTTAGCCCTTTAGGGCTTTGAAGAGAAAAGAGAGAAAGAAAGAGGGAAAAAACACATGTGCAAAAAATTCATGGAGGTAAGGAGACGAACATAGAGTCCAGCGCTAGGCATAGAATCTTCAGAGTCTGACTGCGTTCCATGGGTTTGGCTTGAGTCGATTATTCGATGCATCCCGCAGGCGGTACACTCCACCGGTCAGAACCTGGTCGATAATGAAGGGACCTTCCCATTTGGGCTTGAGCTTGTCCTTTTTCTTCTCTGGCAGGCGCAAAACTAGTTCACCAACATTATAGGTTTTGGCCTGCACTTCTCTGCTTTGATACCTTCGAGCCTGTTGTTGATAGAATGCGGAACGGGCTTCTGCCATGTCGCGCTCCTCCTCCAGGGCATCCAAACTGTCCTGCCGATCGAGCTCGGCCTCTCTTTCTTCGTACATGCGCACTCAAGGTGAGTCATGAATTATGTCGCAAGGCAGCACCGCCTCAGCGCCGTACACCATAAAGAACGGTGTGTATCCGGTAGTGCGATTCGGCGTGGTCCGTAGCGCCCATAGTACGGAGTCGAGCTCCTCTACCCAATGGGTGTCTGATTCCTTAAGGACCGGACTAATCTGGGTTTAATACCACTCATGATAAGACCATTCGCTCGTTTGACTTGACTGTTAGTTTGCGGATGATAGACAGAAGCATAATCGAGCTTGATGCCCATGTTGCTGCACCAAAGTTTCACCTCATCGGCTGTAAAGTTTGTGCCGTTGTCCGTGATGATGCTGTGGGGAACGCCATAACGGTGTATAACCCCAGATATGAAGTCTATGACCGGTCCGGATTCAACCGTTTTGACAGGTTTGGCTTCTATCCATTTGGTGAATTTGTCCACCATGACCAGTAAGTATTTTCTCTTATGGGTTCCCCCTTTGAGGGGTCCGACCATATAGAGCCCCCAGACCACAAAGGGCCAAGTAATGGGGATGGTTTGGAGGGTGGTAGGTAGCATCACTACTAGGGAAAACCTTATACACAGAACATTAGCAGTAGCATGGGATAAAAACACACGCTGGTGCTAATTAGCAGCAACGCGGTATTTTAAACCGCGCTACAGATACAGTTATAGCAGTAGCGCACCTGAGTACAAAAGCGCTACTACTAAAATTCCCACAGCTTAGCCGATAGGCTACACATAGTAGTAGCGATCTACGTGGAACCGCACTACCGCTACTTGTTTTGTAGCAGCGCGTTTACGAACAACGGCGCTACTGCTAATGAAAATTAAATTAAATGGAAAGCAAATAAAAATGCGAAGGAATAGCAGTAGCGCTTGTTAAGAAACGCGCTATAGCTACTGTAGCAGCAGCGCACTTCCTGGAACGCGCTACTGCTACTTTTAACTTAACCGCGCGGTTCGTTCTTCCCCCACGGCCACTTCCCCGAAATCCCTACTCCTCCGCTGTAGCCGCCCTGCATCGTCGTCGGCCGCCGCGCGTGACCCGTCGCTCTCCGCACACCTTCGACGCCGCCCCACCCCCGACCGCGACCTCGACGCCGCCCCCGACCCCGACCTCGACAACCCCGACCCGCCCCTACATCGCCGCCCTCCGCCGTGCGCCCGCCGCCCTGACCCCGTCCCCAACCCCGACGCCGCGTGCCCCTCTCCCTAACTCCGCCGGCGCCAGAGGTGAGCACGCCCTCCTCCTCCTCCCCTACCTCTGCCTAGCTAGGGTTCTTAGGGTTAAATTTCAGAGTTCATCTAATTAGTTAGGGTTCATCAAATTAGATGCTAATTATGGCAGTAGTTGTTAAGTAGAATTAGTTTTAGAGTTCATCGAATTAGTTAGGATTAAATTTTAGAGTTCATCAAATTAGTTAGGGTTAAATTTTAGTAAGTGTTTAATTGAATTAGTAAGAAAATTAATATAACTAGTTGAACTCATTTATTTTTAGTAAAAACTAGTTTATTTTTATTCATAGTAAGTGCTTAATTGAACTAGTTGAGTTAATACAACTATTTTATTTTTAGTATGAAAATTAATAGAACTAGTTCATTTTTTAGTTAAAGCAACTATTTTATTTTTAGTAAGTAAATTAATAAACTAGTTGAACTACTTTAGTTGTAGTTGAACTAGTTTAGTAAGTAAATTAATAAACTAGTTGAACTAATTGAATTAATAGAACTAATGTATTTTTAGTAAGATAATTAATATAACTAGTTGAACTACTTTATTTTTAGAAAGAACTAGTTTTTTCTATTTATAGTAAGTTTATATTTAGTAAGAACTAGTTGAATTAATAAAACTAGTTGAACATGTCATATTTGCTCAAATAGGATATGTGGTTGCCCAAGTGGCCATTCATGTTTAGTTTACACCTCCGAGTGGCCTATGTTTTGCCAGAGTGTTGATTAATTTCCGTTCCGGCAAATTTCAGGCGCTCGATATGTCCTTTTTTAGCAAAGGTCATGCCGGATTCTTCCGTGAATTCTGGCATGACTTGTGCTAGAATATATAGGAAATATCGAGTGGCCTGGATTTTCTCGAAAAATAATGATCTAATTTAGGTTTTTAGTACATATATTTAATTGTACAAGTTTAATCTTTGAATTATGAACATAGGAAATGTCGTACTCGGACGGCGACAGTCTCCCGGGGGAGTGCAGCTGGTGCCACGACGATCGAGGTATGTGCGACATGTTCGTTGAGCTGGACGAAGATCGGCGCTTCAGCATGAAGCTCGAGGAGACCTTCGATGTTGAAACGGTACGCAACAACGACAAGTGTTTTTTTCGTAATTAAGCATGACTTCAACTATTTCAACGTCTAATTTTCATCTTTTACAATTCGACTAGCTTATCCCATGCCATGCAAGACGCTATGTCTTGGAGAGGATGGGTTTTGAAGACCATGAAAATTTTCAAACAAAGAAAATACACCTAAGGACCCATCATGATATCGATTTTGAAGTAAATCTGTACAATTCTCAGAGCGTAACCCATTTTGGTTGCCAAAATTGGGAAGCACTTTGCAAAATGTATGGTTTTTATGAGGGTATGATTGTCACCATGGATCTTGGTGATCCTGACATCGAGCAAGACAATATGGACATTTGGGTCCTTGTTGATACGCTTCCGATTCTACCGCAATGTGAGTTTCTCAAACATAGTTATTAACTAATTTATATTGTTTATTTCAAAATAGTTGACAGCTTATTTCCATTGACAGCTTATTTTGAATCTTCAAAGAATGTGCAGAAGATGGTAGACAAAACCCACTACACTGATGGCTCCGAATTAACTTATAAGGAGAAAAGTCATCTGATTGCTTATTGTACTTATCTTGAGAATTACAATACCTATTATCGAACTCCTCCAAATTATGGTGAATACGTGCCACTAGTGCACGTGTTGAACCACGGTAACTTCTATGGAGATACCCTGGTAAGATTTTTTACTATTACGACATCCGTGCATCTTTTGCATACTTCTAAAACTAGTACATCATTGCTAACTACGAAGTTATTACTATGTTTTTCAACAGAAAATCCCGATGGATTGTGTGCCTCATCTGATGTATCAGAATGGTCGCCTTGCAGTTCTGAACATACAGCCAGGTCAATCTAAGGAGCTCACCTGTGCATATCAGATTTCTAAAACCGGTGAACACATGCTAATCAAAGAATGGAAAAAATGTTTGGACATTCGCAAGGAGGTTCTTGGAAGTAACATTAAGCGAAATGCAAGAATTGGAGACAGGATAATCTCCATTCCCCATAATGGAGAGTCAGGGGCTATCTTGTTTTTTGCTATTTTACCTTAGAGAATATAGTAGGTCCTAAGAGAACGTAGTAGGTCCTATGAGGTACAATATGTTTATTATGTGATACAATGTGTTAGAGTTGATGATGAGGAGTACTTGTGATTACGACTAGTGACCAATTTGCTATGTGATGTCTCATTGATGAAAACGATGATCTTGAGGAGGTGTTATATGACAATGATCTATTATGATGATAAGTTGTTAATGATATGATGATGATGATATTTATTATATCATTGGGTGAAAGAACCACGGATTAGTTTCAAGTGGATGTCCATCCACTTGAAACTAGTCCACGGTTCTTTCACCCCGTGATGTAATAACTCATTATGATGTAAAAACAATTTCTAAATTCCTGTTGTATGAAAACTTGTGTAAAGGTGTACGAATACAACATGAAATAAAAAGAAATAAAATACGAAATAATAGTAGCAGCGCGGGCAGGGAGAAGCGCTACTACTAATTACCAGTAGCGCTCCTTCGAGAAGTCGCTACTACTAAGTCGATTTAGCAGTAGCGTGGGCGGAGGCACGCTACTGCTATACGTTAGCTATAGTGCCTTATCAGTAGCGCATCGCCCCGCGCTACTGATAGGCCTAAAACCCACGCTGCTGCTAGGCTTTTCCCTAGTAGTGCATGTGGCTTTGGTTTGCAAAAAGCTGGCAACCAACACAATGTTGAACCAGATGCTGTGCATTTGCCCGGGCCGTTGGCCAATAAAAACCTGTACGGAAGGCCTTACTTACAAGGGCCCGGGCTACTGTGTGGTGGCCGCCGAGTCCGGCATGGATTTCTGCCAACAGCTTCCGCCCTTCCTCTTCGGAGATGCACTTTGAAGGACTCCAGCTGTGCTTTTCTTATAAAGCTCTCCCTCATGGACCTTGTAGGCTTTAGATCGCCGCACTATGCAGCGAGCCTCATTTTGGTCCTCAGGTAATTCATGTCTAGTTAGGTAGGCCAGGAATGGTTCTGTCCACGGGGCGATGACGGCCATTATCACGTGGGCTGAAGATGTTATTTCGGTGGCTGAGCCTCCGATTGTGTCAGATTGTTCGGTGTCTGGGGTTGTGGCCAGGTCCGGCCTAATTTTGCCGGTGTCCCCTTCCCATACCACGGATGGTTTAAACAGTCTTTCCAGGAAGATGTTTGGTGGGACAGGGTCGCGTTTAGCGTCGATACGAGCTAGGATGTCCGCTGCCTGGTTGTTTTCCCGAGCCACATGGTGGAATTCCAGCCCCTCGAACCGGGCTGACATTTCGAGGACGGCATTGCGATATGCCGCCATTTTCGGATCCTTGGCATCGAAGTCTCCATTTATTTGGGATATTGCGAGGTTCGAGTCCCCACACACCTCTAGGCGTTGGATGCCCATGGAGACTTCCATCCGGAGGCCGTGTAGTAGGGCCTCGTATTCGGCTGTGTTATTGGAGTTTGTATATAGTATTTGGAGCACGCATTGCACCATGTCTCCAGTGGGGGATGCCAGGATAACGCAAACCCCTAGACCAGCTAGCATTTTAGAGCCGTCGAAGTGCATGATCCAATTGGAGTATGCACCGTATTCTTTAGGGAGTTCGGCTTCTGTCCATTCGGCTATGAAATCGGCCAATACTTGTGACTTAATGGCTCATCGTGGCTTATATGTTATGTCGAATGGGAGGAGGTCGATGGCACATTTGGCAATCCGGCCCGTGGCATCACGGTTGTTTATTATGTCATTGAGTGGTACTTTGGATGCCACTGTGATCGAACACTCTTGAAAGTAGTGTCGTAATTTCCAGGATGCCATAAATACCGCGTGTGCTACCTTTTGGTAATGTGGGTACCGTGATTTGCATGGAGTGAGGACGGTGGATACATAATATACCGGCTTTTGAAGCAGGAATTTATGTCCGTCCGTCTCTCGTTCGACGATGAGCACTGCGCTTAGAACTTGGTGAGTTGCCGCTATGTATAATAGCATTGGTTGTATAATAGCATTGGTTCGCCAACAGTTGGCGCGGCCAGGATTGGGTTGGAGGCCAGGATGGCTTTCATTTCTTCCAGTCCGGCCGTGGCTGCGTCCATCCACTCGAAGTGTTCGGTGCGCCTAAGAAGGCGATAAAGGGGAAGTGCCTTTTCTCCTAATCGGGAGATAAAGTGGCTTAAGGCCGCCACGCATCCAGTCAATTTCTGTATTTTCTTGAGGTCAGTTGGGATAGTCAACTATTACAGAGCTCGGATTTTAGCCAGATTTGCTTCAATTCCTCTACTGGAGATGATGAAGCCTAGGAGCTTTCCGGCGGGAACGCCGAAGATGCATTTTTCTGGATTGAGCTTAATGTCGTATGTTCAGAGATTGGTGAACGCGAGCCTCAAGTCGTCTATTAAAGAGTCGACGTGTCTGGTTTTAATGACCACATCGTCTACGTATGCCTCCACAGTCTTGCCGATCTGCTTTTCCAGACATGTCTGGATCATGTGCTGATATGTTGCGCCGGCATTTTTGAGCTCGAAGGGCATTGTGTTAAAGCAGAAGGGACCGCATGGTGTTATAAATGCTGTTGCGGCTTGATCAGACTCCGCCATCTTAATCTGGTGGTAACCGGAGTATGCGTCGAGGAAGCACAATGATTCGTGTCCTGCGGTAGCATCGATGATTTGATCGATGCGAGGGAGTGGGAAGGGATCCTTTGGGCAAGCCTTGTTAAGTCTTTGAAGTCGACACATAGGCACCAGGATTTGTCCTTCTTTGGTGCCATTACCAGGTTTGCTAGCCAATCTGGATGTTTTATTTCTTTAATGAATCTGGCTTCCAGTAGCTTGGCCAGCTCCTCTCCCATGGCTTGTCGCTTACGTTCAGAGAAACGCCGAAGAGTCTGCTTGACTGGCTTGAATCCTTTCAGAATATTAAGGCTATGCTCGGCCAATCTGCGTGGGATTCCTAGCATGTGTGAAGGATGCCAGGAGAATATGTCCCAATTCTCGCGCAGAAACTCCCGTAGTGCGGCATCTACAGCGGGGTCTAACTGTGCCCCAATGGATGCTGTTTTTGTAGGGTCCGTTGGAAGGACTTAGAATTTAACTATTTCGTCCGCTGATTTAAAGGAGGTGGACTTGTATCTTTTGTCTAGTATCACGTCGTCCCTGTCCACCATGGAGCGCAGCGCGGTTAACTCCTCCGCCACAAGGGCTTCGGATAATGCCTCGAGGGCTAGTGCGGCAGTTTTGTTCTCGACGCGGAGTGTTATGTCCGGATCACTAGCTAGAGTGATAATTCCCTTGGGTCTAGGCATTTTGAGCTTCATGTACCCGTAATGGGGTATGGCTTGAAAAATCGTGAATGCCTCCCGCCCTAGAAGGGCGTGGTATCCGCTACTGAACGGGGCCACTTGGAATGTAAGATCTTCGGACCTGTAATTCTCCGGAGTGCCGAATACCACATCGAGTGTTATTTTCCCAGCGCAACGTGCCTCTCGACTAGGGATGATTCCTCGGAAGGTCGTACTGCTTTGTTCAATACGGTTGCTGTCTATGTCCATTTTTTGGAGAGTTTCCTCATAGATGAGGTTTAATCCGCTGCCGCCATCCATGAGCACCTTAGTGAGCTGAAAGCTGTCCACAATTGGACTGAGGACCAAAGCGGCGGGTGCTCGGGCTATTCGGAATTTAGGCTCGTCACTGGCATTGAAGGTGATAGCCATGTCACTCCATGGATTTATTGCTGCCACGTGGCAGACTTCGGCAAGGCCGCGGAGTGCTCGCTTGCACCTATTATTTGAGGCGAAGGTCTCAAAGACCGTTAATACTGTGTTGTTATCTGTGGGGAGGTGCTCTGAGGTATTTTGTGTGAGAAGATCCTCACTGCTTTTGGCCACCTGTCGGAGTACCCAACATGCTCTAAGGCTGTGTGTTGATATGGTATCCGCTGTACTATGGATTTTGCAGGGCCCGTTTAGCCATCCCTCCAATACGGTTCCACGCCCTGTAGTGGGATTTTGCTTCTTTGTAATTGAGTCGGGCGACTTATAAGTGTGCGCCCTTTTGGTTCGGACTGGGGGTTTTGTCAGAGCCGGATTATCCCAAAATTGCGTTTGGGTTTTCCAGGCACTTTCCATCGCACAGTATTTCCGTACTATGTCCGCCAAGTCAGCGAAGGTGCTATGCACAACGACTTATGGCATTGAGGACTCCCTTGCCCGTGCAATTATTGCAAAAGAACGAAATTGCATCTTCCTCGCGACAGTCCTTGACCTTGTTCATTACAAGGAGGAATCTGGCCCAATAGTGATGTACCGTCTCTTGGGGCGCTTGCCTAATGTGGGAAAGATAGTTTGTATCTGGGTGGGTGGGTGGATTTAAGTCCAGACCCAATCTGTGAACCCGGGGCAGGGGAATTTCCGATCTTGGAAGTTTGGGCTCCGGGACATTGCCCTGTGGGTTCGGTATGCGGCCTGATTCTGGATTCAGGGTTAGGGCGGGGTCCTCCCATGAGCGCGTATCCTGTTCGGAGAGCTCGGGAATTCGGACATAGTTCGTCCTCGGGATAGAGGGAGAATCATCGCATTGCTCCTCCACCACTGCTATTTGATGGGTGACCGGCTGTAACACCCCGGATGTAACTTTCCCAATTTGTACTCCAACTCTTGCCGTTTCCGGCGTTAAGTTATTTTATTTTCTCGGGTTCGGGTCTTTGTCTCTGTGTGTTGTTGTCATTGTCATGCATCTCATATCATGTCATCATGTGCATTGCATTTGCATACGTGTTCATCTCATGCATTCGAGCATTTTCCCCGTTGTCCGTTTTGCATTCCGGCGCTTCGTTCTCCTCCGGTGGTCATTTCTAGCTTTCTTTCGTGTGTGGGGATTAAACATTTCCGGATTGGACCGAGACTTGCCAAGCGACCTTGGTTTACTACCGGTAGACCGCCTGTCAAGTTTCGTACCATTTGGACTTCGTTTGATACTCCAGCGGTTAACCGAGGGACCGAAAAGGCCTCCTGTGTGATGCAGCCCAACACCCCTCCAATTTGGCCCAAAACCCAGCAAACTCTGCTCCATGTCCTAGAGCGTCCGATCACGATCGCGTGGCCGAAAACCGCACCTCATTTGGACTCTCCTAGCTCCCTCTATGCCTATATATACACCCCCCATTCCAAATTCGCGGATCATCTCCCCCCTAACCCTAAAAATCCCAGATCCGCCGCTCCGGACGTGTCCGGGCGGAGCCGGACAACGTCCGCCGCCACCGCCGCCCAGCCAGGACGCGCCACATGGCGC